>NC_053026.1:89107373-89242312 GCF_003073215.2 Triticum urartu
AGGTGAGGGATTAAGATCATATGTTTCTTCAACAGGCGGTGAATTAAGACCGTGTATTTCTTCAATAGGAGGTAAATTCTTAACATCTTCAGCTTTAATACCCTTTTCTTTCATGGATTTCTTTGCCTCTTGCATATCTTCAGGACTGAGAAATAGAACAACTCTTTTCTTTGGAGTTGGTTTAGGAATAGGCTCAGGAAGTGTCCAATTATTTTCATTTGTCAACATATTATTCAATAGAATTTCAGCTTCATCCGGTGTTCTTTCCCTGAAAACAGAACCAGCACAACTATCCAGGTAATCTCTGGAGGCATCGGTTAGTCCATTATAAAAGATATCAAGTATTTCATTTTTCTTAAGAGGATGATCAGGCAAAGCATTAAGTAACTTGCGAAGCCTCCCCCAAGCTTGTGGGAGACTCTCTTCTTCAATTTGCACAAAATTATATATATCCCTTAAAGCAGCTTGTTTCTTATGAGCAGGGAAATATTTAGCAGAGAAGTAATAAATCATATCCTGGGGACTACGCACACAACCAGGATCAAGAGAATTAAACCATATCTTAGCATCACCCTTTAATGAGAATGAAAATATTTTAAGGATATAAAAGTAGCGAGTTCTCTCATCTTTAGTCAACAGGGTGGCTATATCATTTAATTTATTAAGATGTGCCACAACAGTTTCAGATTCATAGCCATGAAAAGGATTAGATTCAACCAAAGTAATTATATCAGGATCAATAGAGAATTCATAATCCTTATCAGTAACACAGATAGGTGAAGTAGCAAAAGCAGGGTCAAGTTTCATTCTAGCATTAAGAGATTGCTGCTTCCATTTAGCTAATAACCTCTTGAGTTCGTATCTATCTTTGCAAGATAAAATAGCTAAATCAGCTTCTTTTTCAAAAACATAACCCTCAGGAATAACAGCTGAGTCTTCATCATCACTTTCATCAATATTATCAGATTCAATATTTCCATTCTCTCTAACCCTAGCAAGCTGTTCATCAAGAAATTCACCAAGTGGCACAGTAGTATCAAGCATAGAAGTAGTTTCATCATAAGTATCATGCATAGCAGAAGTGGCATCATCAATAACATGCGACATATCAAAACGAATAGCAGAAGCAGGTTTAGGTGTCGCAAGCTTACTCAAAACAGAAGGTGAATCAAGTGTAGAGCTAGATGGCAGTTCCTTACCTCCCCTCGTAGTTGAGGGATAAATCTTGGTTCTTGTATCTTTCAAGTTCTTCATAATGATAAGCAGATATAAATCCCAAGTGACTCAAAGGATAGAGCTATGCTCCCCGGCAACGGCGCCAGAAAATATTCTTGATAACCCACAAGTATAGGGGATCGCAACAATTTTCGAGGGTAGAGTATTCAACCCAAATTTATTGATTCGACACAAGGGGAGACAAAGAATCTCAAGTATTAGCAGCTGAGTTGTCAACTCAACCACACCTGGAAACTTAATATCTGCAGCAAAGTGTTTAGTAGCAGAGTAATATGATAGTAGCGGTAACGGTAGCAAAAGGTAACGGTAGCAAAAGTAATGTTTTTGGTATTTTGTAGTGATTGTAACAATAGCAACATAGAAGTAAATAAGCAAAAAACAATATATGAAAAGCTCATAGGCAATGGATCGGTGATGGAGAATTATGCCAGATGCGGTTCATCATGTAACAATCATAACATAGGATGACACAGAACTAGCTCCAGTTCATCAATGTAATGTAGGCATGTATTCCAAATATAGTCATACGTGCCTATGGAAAAGAACTTGCATGGTACTAACGGAAACTAAGGGATATTAAGGCCTCCTTTTAATAGAGTACCGGACCAAAGCATTAACACATAGTGAATACATGAACCCCTCAAACTACGGTCATCATCGGTAAGTATCCCGATTATTGTCACTTCGGGGTTAACGGATCATAGCACATAATAGGTGACCATAGACTTGCAAGATAGGATCAAAAACTCTCATATATTGATGAAAACATAATAGGTTCAGATCTGAAATCATGGCACTCGGGCCCTAGTGACAAGCATTAAGCATAGCAAAGTCATAGCAACATCAATCTCATAACATAGTGGATACTAGGGATCAAACCCTAACAAAACTAACTCGATTACATGATAGATCTCATCCAACCCATCACCGTCCAGCAAGCCTGCGATGGAATTACTCACGCACGGCGGTGAGCATCATGAAATTGGTGATGGAGGATGGTTGATGATGACGATGGCGACGGATTCCCCTCTCCGGAGCCCCGAACAGACTCCAAATCAGCCCTCTCGAGAGGTTTTAGGGCTTGGCGGCGGCTCCGTATCATAAAACGCGATGAATTATTCTCTCTGATTTTTTCTCCTCGAAAGCAAATATATAGAGTTGGAGTTGAGGTCGGAGGAGCTCCAGGGGGCCCACGAGGTAGGGGGGCGCGCCCTAGGGGGGCAGGCGCGCCCCCACCCTCGTGGACAGGCGGTGGGCCCCCTGGTCTTCATCTTTTGCAAGGATTTTTTATTATTTCTGAATAGATGTTCCGTGAATTTGCAGGTCATTCCGAGAACTTTTGTTTCTGCACATAAATAACACCATAGCAATTCTGCTGAAAACAGCGTCAATCCAGCTTAGTTCCATTCAAATCATGCAAGTTAGAGTCCAAAACAAGGGCAAAAGTGTTTGGAAAAGTAGATACGACGGAGACGTATCAGTTAGACGGCCACCTCTTCATACGATGTGTACATGGTCGACACACCTAAAAAAACTAGCGACGATGACAAAGGAGATCCAGTTGCGAATAAACCTTCCGAGACACAGTCCAACCGCCGGCGCCCTAAACGCCGCTCTAAGCCACGTCGCTCAAACGATGGCACCACTGGCACCGGAGAAAATAGTACTTCAGGCGACGCCGAAAACAATGAAGACCCTGCCGGGGCCGCATCCGAACAGGAGGAACAAGTCAATGGGCAAGATAACCCTGATAAACAGGCCATGCCCAATGACCCAGATGATTACAGTCATCGTTCAGTCTCCGAGGATGATGAGAGCCTCGGCAATGAGGAATTCATCGTGCCTGAGGCACCCCTCGAGCAGGAGCGCTTCAAGCGCCAGCTAATAGCAACTGCAAGAAACCTGAAGAAGAAGCAGCAGCAGCTTCAAGCTGATCAAGACCTGCTCATTGATAGGTGGACTAGTGTCCTGGCAGCCGAAGAATACGGCCTCAAGTGCCCAGCCAAGAGTTATCCAAAGCGCAGACTGCTACCTCAGTTCGATGAGGACGCACCAAATCCCATACCTCCCTCATGTAATGCAGACCGACCACCACGAGGTTGGGATAGTGCGGCGGACCGACCACCCCGCGGTTAGGATAAAGCGGTAACTCAGGCCGAACGACAGCCTGCCCACCACCTCGCAAAAACAGGGACAGAACAGCTCGGGACCATATATACGACCTTCGGCAGGAGCTGGACAATAGAGCAGAACACACCAGATCAATCTACCGATCGCGAGGACGCTTCCCCACTCGGGATGGCGGCTACCTATTCGGGCGTGACAAACCTAGTCACACTTGGGCCGATAACCGCAGACGGACTCAACCGGAGGTGCACCGTGATGCAGGCCGATATAGAGGTGCCACACACCCTCTCTGCTTCACAGATGAGGTGCTGGATCACGAATTCCCCGAGGGGTTCAAGCCCGTCAATATTGAATCATACGACGGAACAACCGACCCCGCAGTATGGATTGAGGACTTTATTCTCCACATCCACATGGCCCATGGAGACGACCTCCATGCCATCAAATACCTCCCACTGAAACTCAAAGGGCCAGCTAGATACTGGCTGAATAGCCTGCCCGAGAATTCCATCGGCAGCTGGGAGGACTTGGAAGAGGCCTTCCTTGATAACTTTCAAGGTACATATGTCCGGCCACCCGATGCCGTTGACTTAAGCCAGATAGTTCAACAACCTGGAGAATCAGCCAGAAAATTCTAGACTAGGTTCCTAACCAAAAAGAACCAGATCGTTGACTGTCCGGATGCCAATGCCCTAGCGGCCTTTAAACACATCATCCGTGATGAATGGCTAGCACGTCACCTCGGCCAAGAAAAGCCGAAGTCCATGGCAGCCCTTACTGCACTCATGACCCGCTTTTGCGCGGGTGAGGATAGCTGGCTGGCTCGTAGCAAAAATACAGCCAGCGAGACAGGCCCCTCTGAGGCCAAGAACAGCTCCGGCGCAACATACACAAATGCCGAAGCAATGGCGACAACACCGATGACACCACCATTAACGCCGGATTCAGTGGCTCCCAGTCCGACCACCGAAAGAAGTCCTACAAAAGGAACAGTGAGGGACCATCCAGCCTGGATCGCATACTCGATTGTCCGTGCCAGATACATGGTACCCCAGATAAACAAGCCAATCACACCAACAGAGACTATTGGGTTTTCAAACAGGTCGGGAAGTTAAATGCCGAAAACAAAGAAAAGGGATCACAAAGTGAGGACAAGGACGAAGAGCCCTGGCAGCCGAACACTGGGGGCAGAAGAAATTTCCCCCTCAAGTCAAAATGGTGAACATGATATACGCTACGCACATCCCCAAAAGGGAGCGCAAGCGAGCACATCCCCCTTCTTATGTAACCGACTCTATGTAAACCCTAGATCCCCCCGGTGTCTATATAAACCGCCGGGGTTAGTCCGGAAAGGATATACTCATTACCATAGTCATACAGGCTAGGCTTTTAGCGTTTAGCCATTACGATCTCGTGGTAGATCAACTCTTGTAACACTCATATTCATCAAGATCAATCAAGCAGGACGTAGGGTATTACCTCCATAGAGAGGGCCCGAACCTGGGTAAACATCGTGTCCCTCGTCTCCTATTACCATCGATCCTAGACGCACAGTTCGGGACCCCCTACCCGAGATCCGCCGGTTTTGACACCGACATTGGTGCTTTCATTGAGAGTTCCACTGTGCCCTCGACGAAAGGTTCGATGGCCCCGTCAATCGTCTATAGCGACGCTGTCCAAGGAGAAACCTTCCTCCCTGGACAGATTTTCATGTTCAGCGGCTTCATACTATGGGCCAACTCACTTGGCCATCCGGAGCAAATCGATAGCTACGCCCCGGGCCACCAGTTCAGATTTGGAAGCTTGAACTATGTCGCGGATATCCGTAGAGACTTGATCTTCAATGGATTTGAGACCGCAGCGATCGTTCCTCCTCGCCCCGATGAACATGACTTAAATCTGCCATCGGATCACATCAAGGAGATGGTCCCTGTTGCTGCAACGGCCTTAGAACCGGAGTAGATCGTGCCATCCGAGGCCACAAAGTCCGCGGTGTTGGAGCCGCACACGGACTCGGCACCCCGCAATACTTGCGTCAATGGAACTCTGGATTCGTCTCCGGCTATAAGTCCCGGACCGGGTATGCCTGCGGACACCGATCTGGATCGGTTATCAATTTTCGAATTTAGCGCCGCAGACATCTTCCAGCACTCACCTTTGGGTGATGTGCTAAACTCTTTAAAGAACTTATCCTTGGAGAAGGACTCACAGCCGAACTATGTTCGTTTTGAGACAGAGGCTGATGATGGGAAATTTCGTTTCCCACCCGCCACCCACTTCATAGCCACTGTCGATGACTTAACCGACGTGCAGATTACGGCTCCGAAGACATCGACGGTATGGATGACGATGCCGACCAGGAGCAAGGTCAGAACCCGCCATTTACTGGATGTTGGACGACCACCTCTTCGTACGATGTGTACATCGTTGACACACCTAAAAAAGCTAGCGATGATGACAAAGGAGATCCAGTTGCGAATAAACCTTCTGAGACACAGTACAAGCGCCGGCGCCCTAAACGCCGCTCCAAGCCTCGTTGCTCAAACGATGGCACCACTAGCACCGGAGAAAATAGTACTCCGGGCGACGCCAAAAACAATGAAGACCCTGTCGGGGCCGCATCCGAACAGGAGGAACAAGACAACGGGCAAGATAACCCTGATAAACAGGCCATGACCAATGACCCAGATGATGACAGTCATCGTACAGTCTCCGAGGATGATGAGAGCCTCAGCAATGAGGACTTCATCATGCCTGAGGCACCCCTCGAGCAGGAGCGCTTCAAGCGCCAGCTAATAGCCACTGTAGGAAGCCTGAAGAAGAAGCAGCAGCAGCTTCAAGCTGATCAAGACCTGCTCATTGATAGGTGGACTGATGTCCTGGCAGACAAAGAATACGGCCTCAAGTGCCCAGCCAAGAGTTATCCAAAGCGCAGACTGCTACCTCAGTTCGATGAGGAGGCACCAGATCCCATACCTCCCTCACACAATGCGGACTGACCACCACGCGGTCGGGATAGTGCGGCGGACCGACCACCCCGTGGTCAGGATAAAGCGGCAACTCAGGCCGAACAACAACCCGCCCCTCCACCTCGCAAAAATAGGGACAGAACAACTCAGGACCATACATATGACCTTCGGCAGGAGCTAGACAGCAGAGCAGAACACACCAGATCAATCTACGGATCGTGAGGACGCTTCCTGACTCAGGATGATGGTTACCTATTCGGGCGTGACAAACCTAGTCACACTCTGGCCGATAACCGCAGACGGACTCCATCGGAGGTGCGCCGTGATTCATCCTGATATAGAGGTGCCGCACACCCTCTCTGCTTCACAGATGAGGTGCTAGATCATGAATTCCCTGAGGGGTTCAAGCCCGTCAATATTGAATCATACGATGGAACAACCGACCCCGCAGTATGGATTGAGGACTTTATTCTCCACATCCACATGGCCCGTGGAGACGACCTCCAGGCCATCAAATACCTCCCACTGAAACTCAAAGGGCCAGCTAGACACTGGCAGAATAGCCGGCCCGAGAATTCCATCGGCAGCTGGGAGGACTTGGAAGAGGCCTTCCTTGATAACTTCCAAGGTACATATGTCCGGCCACCCGATGCCGATGACTTAAGCCACATAGTTCAACAACCTGGAGAATTAGCCAGAAAATTCTAGACTAGGTTCCTAACCAAAAAAACCAGATCGTTGACTGTCCGGATGCCGAAGCCCTAGCAACCTTTAAACACAGCATCCCTGACGAATGCCTAGCACGCCACCTCGGCCAAGAAAAGCCGAAGTCCATGGCAGCCCTTACGACACTCATGACCCGCTTTTGCGCGGGTGAGGACAGCTGGCTGGCTTGTAGCAAAAACAAAGCCAGCGAGACAGGCCCCTCCGAGGCCAAGAACAGCTCCGGCAAGCTCTGGCGCAACAGACACAAACGCTGAAGCAATGGCGACAACACCGACCACACCACCGTTAACGCCCGATTCAGCGGCTCCAAGTCCGACCAGCGAAAGAAGCCCTACAAAAGGAACAATGAGGGTCCATCCAGCCTGGATCGCATACTCGATCGTCCGTGCCAGATACATGGTACCCCAGATAAACAAGCCAATCACACGAATAGAGACTATTGGGTTTTCAAACAGGCCGGCAAGTTAAATGCCGAAAACAAAGAAAAGGGATCACAAAGTGAGGACGAGGATGAAGAGCCCCGGCAGCCAAACACTGGAGGGCAGAAGAAATTTCCCCCCTCAAGTCAAAACGGTGAACATGATATACGCTACACACATCCCCAAAAGGGAGCGCAAGCGAGCACTTAGGGACGTCTACACGGTAGAGCCAGTCGCCCCAAAATTCAATCCATGGTTGTCATTCCCGATCACCTTCGATCGTCGAGATCACCCAACTAGTATCCGGCATGGCGGTTCAGCCGCACTGGTCCTCAACCCAATCATCGACGGATTTCACCTAACACGAGTCCTAATGGACGGTGGTAGCAGCCTCAACCTGCTCTATCAGGATACAGTGCGGAAGATGGGCATTAATCCCTCATGAATCAAACCCACAAAGACTACCTTTAAAGGAGTCATACCAAGTGTTGAGGCCCACTGCACGGGTTCAATCATGCTGGAGGTGGTCTTTGGTTCTCTGGACAACTTCCGAAGCGAGGAGTTAATCTCCGATATCGTCCCCTTCCGCAGCGGCTACCAGGCACTGCTCGGACGAACCGCGTTTTCTAGATTCAATGCGGTGCCACACTATGCTTATCTCAAGCTGAAGATGCCCGGTCCGTGCGGCGTCATAACAGTCAACGGAAACACAGAACGCTCCCTCCGGACAGAGGAGCACACCGCCGCCCTAGCAGCAGAGGTACAAAGCGGCCTTCTCAAGCAGCATCATAGTCTGGCTGCCAAGCCCCTGGACATCATTAAGAGGGTCAGGACTACACTGCAACAGGACAGCGCGGCTCATCCAGAGCTTGATTAGCAATTCGGCCTCCGTCCCAATCCCGATGAGGTAGCGGCATTGATACCACGCGTCCATAACTACGCACTCAAAATTCCATGGGCATCGACGGAGGCACAAGCTATCCCGGGATCCACGGTTTGGCTAGACCGATCCCGGACACACATATAACTTTACTATCTCCTTTTCCCTTGTTCCAGGTTTCTCCTATGGGGGCCTCCTTCGATGGCCTGATTAACGATCCCGTCAAGGGACAAACACACCAGATTGACACGGAGCAGGTGTACATGGGAAGCCCTAGAGGCTAACCGTTTTCAGGACCCACGCACAGTCCGCCTTCGGGTATGGCATGTCAAATAGCCGGTTGCTTATGCACTTGGACGCATTAACCCAACTATAATGGAAACAGTTCATGATCCAAGTTCAAGGGCTCCAGATCCTATCTCTGTTCTCCGTCTGTTTTCCTTTGTATTACTTATTTCCTAGCAACCGTACACTCTGGTATGTTTCGCATTTGCCAGGGGCTCCCCATCGCCCCACGATACGGCAACAAAGTCCGAACAATCCTTAAAGATAAGTTCGGCACCCCGAATTTAGCATTATATGCATTGGCTCCGAATCATGTCTTTGGTCAATAGTTGGGTTGCCCGGCTCCTGTGTTTGCTACCCTACGTTCCACTAAATCGGCTAGGGTAGTAAAGGGAGAACTACTGTGATTGTGCCCTGGCCTTGACCAGATGAGCACCTCAGTATAGAAAGCCGAAAACTGACTGTCATGATATGGTGAGAGCCAGTCAGCTGTGTGAGGGTTACAAATCGTTGGAGATTTTTCCGCATCATGCGAAAGATCGGCACCTCCCAATCACATGCTGACAACACCCTGGCTTGAACCAGGGGCTGCGCCCATGCTTTATTATAAAACTCCTATGGCTAAGTGAGGGAGTTTAAGCCGTATAGTCTGATTGCCTTGTTCGTTGCGCTAAACAACTCCTTCAAGGACCATATAATTGGATCAAGATTGTTTAGATTCCATCCCGAACACCTCCATACTACCTATGTGAGGGCAGAAGCCGACGACTGGCCAACCCTCAGATTACATACAACATGGCCGCACATGAGGAAAAAATTAAAGCATAACAAAATTACATCACAAAACAGGCTCTGTTTTTTTATAATATAAGGCAAAGGCAACATGAATACATTTATTCGAATACAACGTCCTGCGAACATTATGCTGCCGCAAGGCGAGACCCCTCCAGGACATCCGCAAAATACCGTTCGGGTGTGCGGTGCTCCTTGCCCTCCGGTGGCCCTCTGGTCACCTCGACAGCGTCCATCTTCGCCCACCACATCTTGCAACAAGCAAAGGCCATGCGTGCACCTTCAATGCAGGCCGAGCACTTGACGACGTCCAGCTGAGGACAGGCGTTCACCATCCGCCTCACGAGTCCGAAGTAGCTGCTTGGCATAGCTTTGGCTGGCCATAGCCGGATTATGAAATCCTTCATGGCTAGTTCGTCCACCATATGCAGCTCCACCAGCTGTTTCAGCTGATCGGTGAAGGGCACGGGATGCTCTCGCGCCGCATATTGCGACCAGAATAGCTTCTCCGTAGAACCCCTTCCTTTGGCTCGATAGAACTCCGCGGCGTCTGATACACTACGTGGTAAATCCACAAAATCCCCTGGGGAACTCCGAACCCGGGTTAGTAAAAGGTATTGCTTCTCCGCATTCTTTCTTTGCATCTTCAATGCCTTACGCGCCATGATCTTCTTGGCCTACTGGATCTCCTGGAGGGCGGAACTGGGCCTCATTCCGTGTAGTCTCCGCGCTTTGACGAGGCTTGGCGAGTTCGGTCCCTTGAACCGACGCATCATGCTCCAAGGCTTCGCATTTCTTGACCGCATCCTGGAGCTCCTGCTGGACTTCTTTGACCCAGGCCTTCAGCTTCTTACGGGTGGCTTGCTGCTGGACAACCTTCTCCTCGGCCTTGCCCAGGGCCTTCCTTAGGGCCTCGGCCTCGCCCAAGTCATCACTCACCTTGCTTCTCCTGGAGCTGAACCTTAACCTTGCCGAGCTCGCTCTCGGTCCGCTCCAGCCTCTGCCTCAGTTAAGATACTTCGGCAGCATGCGAGGTTGCGGCCAACAGCGACGCCTGCTTATCCATCCATATTACGTTAGTCTCTTATAACAAAATATTGATCCTCTGTCCAGTTCTTCTTGCCGAACATCGGACAGTGTCTCAAGGGCTACTGGCTACACGAGGGTTTTTCTCTTTCTTACCTCAAAATCTGTCAACAGGCTGCTGCATGCTTCATTCAGTCCACTCTTGGCGGATTGGATCTTCTCGATCACCGCACCCATAAGGACACGGTGCTCGTCCACGACGGAGGCGCCTCGAAGCACCTCCATCAGGTTATCTGGCGCCCTTGGATGGACAAGGGCCACTGGTGGAAGCAGCGCACCCCCCTCCTTCAAAGGGGCTGCTCGCCCGACTCTGGAGCCATATGGGCCTCCCGAATCATATTCGGCTGAGGGCCGAACTGGATGCGGCCCTCTTTGCCAGTCTCCATGGGGATCGGCTCCTTCATGTGTCCGGCAGTTGAGGTCTCGCCTTGTGGCGCTTCCCGGACAGCGTCCTGGGCTCCTCCCCAGTTCAGAGCGGTCCTCCGGGATAACACTTCGGTGTCGTCCCTGGCCCCAGGGGAATAAGCAGGCGGTGGCGTCATGCTCGCCATCTCTGACGGAGCCAACGAACGTCCAGATGAGGATCGCTGGATAAGGTCGCGGGCCGAACTGCAATAGTACAATTAACTATGTCAAGATAATGAAGAGAAAGGGCCGGATGCATGCATGAGCGAGCCGTGTCACTTACGATGCAGCCCGTGGCTTAGTATGGGGGCATCGTTCTGGACTGCTGTCAACGTCCCACACGGTGTTGACCGCTGGGACGCCCTTCCCCTTCTTGGGCGCTTCCGCCTCTGGATGCGCCGAAGCCGCCCTCTTCTTCTTCCTCTCCTCAGGGGAGGGTTGTTTTCCTCCTCCTCCTCCTCCTATTCCTCGCCGTTGTCCTCAGGGACAGAGGAATGAGCTTCATCGTCTTCGCGTCACGTCCGAAGTGCCCTTGCGACGGGGGCCACTCTTGGCCCCCTTGGCCTTCTTCTTGGCCTTCTTATCCGGCGCCTTATAAGGCGCCGGCACCAGCATCTTCGCTAGACGCGGGATTGCAGGTTCTTCAGGCAGCGGAGCCGGACACTGGATCCGCTTCGCCCTCTCCATCCAGTCCGGAAAAAGCAACAATAAAAGCTCAGGCATCAGCCTTGAAACAAACAAATGGAGGATGCATCAAAAGAGACATACCTCGCTAGTGAGATGTTTAGCGCTGTGCCCGCGATCTGAATCTGCGACCGGCGGTTTCTCATTGCCCTTAAAGAGCAACCTCCATGCACCTTCGTGAGTAGTCTCGAAGAGCCTCACCAGGGTTTGGTGCTTCTTCGGGTTGAACTCCCACAGAGGATGGCTTCGGTGCTGGCACGGAAGGATCCGGCGAACTAGCATCACCTGGATCACATCAACGAGCTTGACGTTCTTGGTTACCATGCTTTGAACGCGCGTCTGCAACGCTATCACCTCGTCAGGGGAACCCCAGTCCAGACTCTTCTTGACCCAGGAGGTGAGTCGCATGGGAGAACCAGAGCGGAATTCGGCAGCTGCGGCCCAAGTGGTGCCGTGAGGTTCTGTGATGTAGAACCACTGCTTCTGCCACTCCTTTATCGTCTCCACAAAGGTACCTTTGGGCCAGGAGACATTGGACAACTTGCTCACCATGGCTCCTCCGCACTCCGCGTGCTGGCCATCCACCACCTTCGGCTTCACGTTAAAGACTTTGAGCCACAACCCTAAGTGGGGTTGGATGCGGAGGAAGGCCTCACACACGACAATAAATGCCGAGATGTTGAGGAAGGAATTCGGGGACATATCATGGAAATCCATCCCGTAATAATACAACAGCCCGCGGACGAAAGGGTGGAGTGGAAACCCTAGCCCACAGAAAAATGGGGGATGAACACTGCCCTCTCAGTGGGCTTCGGCGTGGGGACGACTTGTCCCTCAGCCGGTAGGTGGTGAGTGATCTCCTTAGCCAAGTATCCGGCCTCCTGAAGCTCCGTAATGTTCTCCTCCTTGATGGAGGAGACCATCCACTTGCCTTGACCTCCGGATCCGGACATGGTTGCTTGAGTGGAGGGGAGATGAGAACTTGGGCGCTAGAGCTTGAGATTGGAAAGGCAGAGACAGAGAGAGGGCATGAGAGAGGAAGAGGGAATCCTTATCCCCTTATAAAGGCAACGAATATTGAACGCCTCCTCACTCGCCTTAAGATTCTCCTATTCCCAAGGGCTGTATAAACGGCATGGTTGGGTTACCCATGCCCGCATTGATGAGAATCCCGCGATAAGGGGATACGATATCTGCTTTGACAAGACGTGCCAATGGCAACCGCGTATCGAAATGTGGAGTGGCAGACGAAAACCGGTTCGAAATTGTGACCGGACAGACGTGAGGTCATCAGCAGATTAGACTCGTGTAAAAATATATATTCTCTCTGCGGCTATGTATGGTGTGTGTGATAGGTTCGGATACTATCATCGCATCTGAAGACTATCTTGAAGTTCGGATAGAAGGGAACCTGCCTTGCAATGCCGAAGACAATTTGCGCGCCGGACTCCTAGTCATTGAAGCCAGGTTCAGGGGCTACTGAGGGAGTCCTGGACTAAGGGGTCCTCGGGCGTCGGTCCTGTTATCCATGGGCCAGACTAATGGGCTGTGAAGACATGAAGGCCGAAGACTGTACCTGTGTCCGGATTGGACTCTCCTTGGCGTGGAAGGCAAGCTTGGCAACCGATTATGAAGATTTCTTCTTATGTAACCGACTCTATGTAAACCCTAGATCCCCCTGGTGTCTACATAAACCGGAGGGGTTAGCCCGGAAAGGATATACTCATTACCATAGTCATACAGGCTAGGCTTTAGGGTTTAGCCATTACAATCTCGTGGTAGATCAACTCTTGTAACACTCATATTCATCAAGATCAATCAAGCAGGACGTAGGGTGTTACCTCCATAGAGAGGGCCCGAACCTGGGTAAACATCGTGTCCCCCGTATCCTGTTACCATCGATCCTAGACGCACAGTTCGGGACCCCCTACCTGAGATCCGCCGGTTTTGACACCGACACCCCCTTCTGCGTTTGGGTTGGCAATGCGCTCAACGCGCATGCGCATTTTCGTCCATGCCACAGTTATGCGGCCAATTTATTGCTCTTTCGACAAACATATCAAAAATTGCCCCAAATTCACATAATTCAAATGAATACAAATATCTCATAGTTTCACAACCAAATAATATCTCATAGTTTACAAGCCAAATAAAATTTAAAATAAACTGTCACAAATACATTTGAAAGAAAAAATAGCGGATACATCTATTGGTTGCCAAGGTGATCCCACATATGCTCAATCAAATCATTTTGTAGTTGAATGTGAGTTTCCCAATCACACATTTGATGATGAAATTCGGTGAACTATGCAAACGTGTCGCTCCTTCATTCTCATGCACAACATTTCACCCTGAAACTGAAACCCCTGATCATAGATTTCACCCTCACGATCATCCTCTACGATCATGTTGTGCATGATCACACAAGCAGTCATCACCTCCCACAACTTCTTGGTGCTCCAAGTTTTAGCAGGATACCGAACGATGCCCCATCGAGATTGGACAACACGGAGAGCACGTTCCACATCCCTTCTAGCACTCTCTCGTGCTTGGGCATATCTCTGCTATTCTCTCCATCAGGTTGGGGATTGTCTTGACAAGAGTAGTCCACTGAGGATAGATACCATCAGCTAGGTAGTATCCTTTGTTGTAGTAGTGGCCATTGATCTCAACATTGACCTCTGGGTAGCTGCCTTCTACAAGCCTTGCGAACACCAGAGAGTGCTGAAGCACGTTGATGTCATTGTGAGAGATGGCCATGTGGAAGAAAGAGTGCCAAATCCAGAGATCTTGTGAAGCCACGGCCTCCACTACAAGAAATATGTCAACTTGTGACCATCAATATTGGTCACCGAATGGTCATTGTTTTCCATTTTTGACCAAAAATAGTTGGTCAAAAGCTGGTTGTCTTTAATGAAACTCAGCAACCTTTCTTCTAAAATGATCGTAGACATTTACGACCAAAATAAAAGGTCGTAGGTTCTATGACCAATTTTTTTGGTCACTAGCAATCTTCCCACATCACGTCAGATCCAATGTGGCAAAATTGCGACCAAATGAAAAGGTCATAGATTAGAATTAGCCCGGTCCATTTCGGCCATCTCGATGGGCCGAGCCCAATAATTTAGCCCATTTAATAGTTTCTTCTTCTCTTTATTTTGCGTAGCTGCATTGGCCTAGCCCAACAATTTGGCCTTTTATTTTTTGGGATGGAGCCTTTTACAGACCAGTTCTTTTATAGTAAACTCTTTTTTTGGGCCATATCCTTTTTAGTCTAGTTCTTGTTTGGGCCTTGGCCTTTTATTTTCTGGGATGCAGCCTTTTACATACTAGATTTTTTTACAGTCAACTCTTCTTTAGGCCCAAGCCTTTTTAGTCTAATTCTTCTTTGGGCCTCGGCCTTTTTGCGGTCGAACTAAGTTTAGAGCCCAATTAATCCAAATAATATTTGGCATAATTCAATAAATATCCTGTGACCTGATGATCCACAAGTATATGGGATCAATTGTAGCCTTTTTGATAAGTAAGAGTGTCGAACCCAACGAGGAGCAGAAGGAAATGACAAGTGGTTTTCAGCAAGGTAATGTCTGCAAGTGCTGAAATTGCAAGTAACAGAGTAGTTTGATAGGAAGATAATTTGTAACTAGCAAGTAACGATAATAGTAAAAAAAGTGCAGCAAGGTATCTCAATCCTTCTGAGGCAAAGGACAAGCCAAAATGGTCTCTTATAATAAGCAAAGCGTCCTTGAGGGTACACAGGAATTTCATCTAGTCACTTTCATCATGTTGGTTCGATTCATGTTCACTACTTTGATAATTTGATATGTGGGTGGACCGGTGCTTAGGTGCTGTCCTTACTTGAACAAACCTCTTACTTATGATTAACCCCCTCGCAAGTATCCGCAACTACGAGAAAAGTATTAAGAATAAATTCTAACCATAGCATTAAACTTTTGGACCCAATCGGTCCCTTACGGAATAGCGCATAAACTAGGCTTTAAGCTTCTGCCACTCTCGCAACACATCATCTAATAACTACTCCACAATGCATTCCCTTAGGCCCAAATATGGTGAAGTGTCATGTAGTCGATGTTCACATGACACCACTAAGGGAATCACAACATACATACTATCAAAATATCAAACACATATCAAGTTCACATGATTACTTGCAACATGATTTCTCCCGTGACCTCAAGAACAAAAGTAACTACTCACAAATGATAATCATGCTCAAGATCATAGGGGTATTGAATAGCATATTGGATCTGAACATATAATCTTCCACCAAATAAACCATATAGTAATCAACTATAAGATGTAATCAACAGTACTAGTCACCCACAAGCACCAACCTATAGTTCCGGTACAAAGATTGAACACAAGAGATGAACTAGGGTTTGAGAGGAGATGGTGCTGTTGAAGATGTTGATGGATATTTCCCTCCCCAAGATGGGAGAGTTTTTGGTGATGATGATGACATTCATTTCCCCCTCCGAGACGGAAGTGCCCCTGACGGAATTGCTCCGCCGGAGGGCAAAAGTGCTCCTGCCCAAGTTCCGCCTCGAGACGGCGGCGCTCCATCCCGAAAGTCCTCTCCTTATTTTTTCTAGGTCAAAATGACTTATATATCAGAAGATGGGCACCGGAGGCGTGCCGGGCTGAGCACAACCCACCAGGGCGCGCCTGGGGGGGCCAGGCGCTCCATGATGTCTTGTGCTCACTTGGTGCCCCTCCTCCGATGGTTATTTGCTCCAGTATTTCTTATTTATTCCATAAAAAATCCTCGTGAAGTTTCATCTTGTTTGGAGTTGTGCAGAATAGGTGGCCCGACGTAGCTTTTCCAGGTCCAGATTTCCAGCTGCCGGAATTCTCCCTCTTTGTGTGTACCTTGCATATTATGAGAGAAAAGGCATTAGAATTACTCCAAAAAGGATTATTATGTATAAAAACATTATAAATAACAGTAGGTAAACATGATGCAAAATGGACGTATCAACTCCCCCAAGCTTAGACCTCGCTTGTCCTCAAGCGAAAACCAAAATTGAAAAACATGTCCACATGCTTAGAGAGAGAGAGGTGTCGATAAAAACAAAATACATACATAGAAGCATCATGTAGATTATTATAACATCATCAAACTTTAACATAAAACTTTTATCATAGACTTCTCATGAAAAAGTATCAATTCATCACACTATCGAAGTATAAAGCATAAACTTTATTGGAAACCAACAAACTATGTTCTCAGTCAACTTTGCAACTACAATTCATCATCTTTTTAGGAAGGGTCACGTATCAGAGCCTTTAGGCAAGTCCACATACTCAACCATCATATAGTCTTCTATGATTGCTAACACTCACCACATACACACGAGCAAAACATTTCAACCGGACACATAGAAAGATAGGGGCTTATAGTTTCGCCTCCCAACGTATTCACCTCAAGGGTGATGTCAACAATAATAACTCATGCTACCCATATTCAACTGGACATATGTGCCTAGATCTTTCCTCACCACATGATGCTTGCCAAAGGAGAAAAATAAAAAGGAATAGAGAGAAAAACTTTGACTCTTGCATAAAAGTAAATACATAAAAGTAAAAGACAGGCCCTTCGCAGAGGGAAGCAGAGGTTGCCATGCGCTTATTCGTTTGTATGCTCAACCACTTAGTGCAAAAGAACATCACGTTATATTTCCCCTTATGATAGCAACCTTTATTATGCAGTCTGTCGCTTTTATTCTTTGCTATCACAAGTTTGTACAATGGTCAATTGTCTCTTACACTAAATGATCTAACACTTTTAGAAGCAATTTTTATTGCCTTATTGCACCAAGGACAACTTACTTCATGGATCTTGCTCAATCCCTAGGTAGGTGTCCATGTCAAATCCGACATATCTCGTAGTAGGGGGTCCTAAGCTAGGCGTCTTGGAACGATGGTAACATGGACATAGGATTTTACCCAGGTTCGGGCTCTCTCGAAGAGATAATACCCTATGTTCTGCTTTTGATTGTATTCATATGGGGTGTAGTACAGAGTACATGTATCTACCACGAGATTGTTCTAATGAATATTAGATGATCTATTGACTAGCCTGGCATCGGTTTATATAATGCACCAGAGGCCTAGGGTTTAGGAGAGTCTTCGTCTTGGGCGCCAAGTCTTGTGGAATATCCCTTGTATGCGGCATGGGTTGTCCAAACTAGCCCAATAGTGAACCGCCATGGGGGTCCTCAAGCCGATCCACCTACTCAGGGGACGACCTGGTGAGTACCCCCTAGTCCAGGACACCGTCAGTTTCCCTTCGAACCGGTCTTAAAGTTGGGGATGCTCCTCGGTTCTGTCGAACTGTTCCTTGTCTTCGGCCATCGGTTTTGAAAACTGGTTCAACAAATCTTTCGATATTCGATCTTGAGGCTTGCTGAGCTAAATCTGAAGTGTTCACATGTCGGGCATCCGAGGAACCCTTTAAGTCTTCGGCCTTTATCAATGCCTTGTTATTTTTTACGCCACACCTCGGGTTTGACGTGTTTCCCGGGCGGGGGTGTCCTCTCGTGTCCGAGCTCCAATGCTGGATTGCATCCAAGCTGCAATGCTAGACTGCATTCGAGTTGTCTTTTTGCAGCCAAGCTCCCACGCCGGACTGCACCCAAGCTCGAACGCCGGACTGTATCCGAGCTCCAACGCCGGACTGTATCCGAGCTCCAACGCCAGACCGTATCCGAGCTCCAGCGCCGGACTGATTCCGAGCTCCAACGCCGGTCCGTATCCGTACTCCAATGCCGGACTCTATCCGAGGTGTGATAGATCACCTTGGTTCAAAAAAGTTTGAAGGAGTTTAGCCGAGTTTAATGCTGGGTAAGTCCTAGATGGTACTTACTGTTGTCCAAAGACGCATTTGCCCATAGCTTGGTCAAGCCGAACACCGAGCACTTTGAATTTTCTGCATTGGATAGGCAATGCAGTAGCCCCCGAGCCACTGGTCGGGTGGCAACACCAGATCGGGGGATCGATGTGCCCCTTTAATATTGGTAAATGATAAGGTTGAAACCCAGTAGCCCCCGAGCCTTAATGTGGGAACGGGTGGCCGCATTAAGGATCGATATTCGGAGTAAAATCACAAATTATGTGTTAATGACTCTATATATCCAATTACTCTACATCATTAATGCTCAGATCCGCATTGTACAAAACTTTTTTGATCGACCATCGGCTTCAACCTCCTCGGCCAGTAGCCGGGGAGTGTTTGTCCTACTTTATAAAGCCTTTATGAGGGCAAAGATTTACGGCAAACAAGGCAATCCGGCCATACGGTTTTATAAACAAAGGTATGCGGAGAGATATGTTATATACTTTTTAACCTAAGAAACATCTTCCAAAGAAAATAGTCGCACTATAGGTTCCTTTCTTTGGGTTTTCATGCCAACCATGATCATGAAACCTCACCTCCGATCAATGTGGGAGAAAAATATCAAGGATTTAGTTTGGGGGGAAGTTCCCAAATTATGTGGTGCTATAGGTTCCTTTCTTTCGGCTTCACCCAGTCTGAGGTATTACCTCGGATAACCCGATAGTAACAATCACAGAGGTGCTCCCTTTACCGCCTAGCCAAACGATCGGGCATGTAGGGGTAAGCACAGGAGCCAAGAAACCCAGCTTGGCCAAAATCTTAAGTGAAATTGATGCATATTTATGGCTTTATAACAATAATTACGGAGGGCAACGCTTGTATAATAAATACAAACGCTGATGAGATATGTTTATTACTTCATTGCGACCGTTTATCATTTGAAAGTGGCCCATCGTCGGCTTCTACCCCTTTGTAGATGCTACATAGGGTGTTTCCGCAGTAACAAGACAACCCTTAGCCAACGTCTCGGTGCCCGAAGGCGGTTGTGTTAGCGGAAACAAGGCAATCGGATATGTGGGTTTTATAACTTTCACTTAGTCATAGGAGCTTAAAGTTGGGAGGCCAGCTACTAGCCCCCGGTTAGTGTTTGGCGTCAGCCGAGGTCAAGCCGTTAACACTTCGGCCAATGTTATGAATGGCCCATCATTTAACACGGGGTGACCTCCATCGATCTTATAGTTTAACACAGTCATCGGATCGCTGACCAGTTTATGCTTATTGCGACAGTCAGTTTTCGGCTTTCTCCACTGAGGCGCTTAACCATGCGAGATGGAAGCACAATCGCAGTGGTTCTCCCTTTGCACACCCAGCTGAACAAAGCGGAACATAGGAGGCAAGCACAGGAGCCGGGAAATCCAACTATTGACCGAAGACACAATTCAAAACCGATGCATATAAAGTAATGTCCGAGAACGCTTTGCCGAGGACACTGAGGGGTACCTTGGTTTTTGGTGGGTTTGGCTCTAGTTGCAACTCCGCGTTGATATTGCCAAAGCTTTAAAGGTGTCCGACGTTGTACTGTGAGACTTATACTGAAAACACATAAATAGGTCAAAAGTTCCATAAGCTTGGAAAATCAAAAACTTTAGTAAAAACTTTACGTCTGAACTAAATCAAGTTTTTGGTGCTAATCTGAAATTGGTCTTAAATTTTGGGTGTGTGTGCTTCTGTCGTGCTTTAACATGACACATCCAGTCTCTAGACTTCAAGTGGATCAGCCTTCGGCTTCAACCTCCCTATCCCGAAGGCGGAGTGTGTTTCCAAGGCCAGTTTAGCGAACCAAACCCGAGTGGCTTTAGAGAGAAACTAGGCCATATGGCAATTGACCACACACTCGAGTCGAGAAAGGAGTGGTAGAAAAACACTTTGCAACGACTTAGAAGAAGAACAATTATTATAAAACAACTCATATAAATTTTAGAGCCCCCAGTTAACATGGGAAAGGAAGTGTGTTTAACAAATAATGTTTGTTGAGAAACTAAGTATTTAACACAAATATAATGTTTGGTTGAACCGAACAAGAATTAAAAAAAATTGAGCTAGGAAGCGACTTAGCTGGTTAATGTGCTCGATGTCGATGCGCGGTCCGAGCTTACGGCGGGATGAGGTCCCAGACCCCAAGCCTGTCCCGAGGTGGCGGAGCGAAGAGCCCGGCACTCCGAAGTGGCGACATAGCATGGCCAATGTGGCGAGGTGTAACCCCTAATCCGACTGAGGCGACGAAGCTGGTCGGCAGTATGACGCCGAAGTCCCCGGCGTGGGTTAATGAAGTGTTGACGAAGCCCCCGGTCCAGCCGAGGCGACGTGGTCGTCGGTACGCCGAGGTGACAAATGCTGCCCAAACTGGATCATTTACCTGTGAACATAAAATAGTGCAAGCCGGAGATAATAGTAATAATAATAAATTAAAAAAATTCATTGCATAATTAATAATTTATGCAAAGTGAGTAATAAAAGCAATATGGCCCGTGTGCCGAACACTCAAGGAGGTAGATCTCTCTTAACGATGCCTAAGTCCTCAAGGCAACTGAGCATGTCGGTGTGGCAATTCGACCAACAAGGTGATCGCGCGAGCCGATTTATGCCGATTGGGACGACGACATCGGCTTGCCGAAGTGACCACGTGACGCAGTCGAAGTCGATTACCTACACATGTAAAATAGTGCAGTCCAAAAAATAATAATATAAATATATATAAAATCCTTGCATAATTAATTTACACAAAATAATTTTTTAAGAGATGTGTCCTGGTGTCGAAGAAAATGTCGATGTGGGGTGTCGGCGTGACAAAGCCTGAATTCGCAGGGCGGTCCGAGTCCCTGATGCGGCGTTTGCCGAACTACGGACGGGAAAATGACCGAACCATCATGCAACCATCATTAATGCGGCCATCATTTGACAGACCTATGTAAAGATGATGGAACAAACCCAAGTAATAATTCTTTGGGAAAAATAAACCCAAGCAAGAAAAAATTACTAGGATTAATAGCACCTGGTTTATTTTGTTGTAGCAATCTGCAAAGGCACATGTGGGCGTTCATGGATTTGCATCTAGTAATTGTACTAGTACCAACGCTAGCACGTGGGAAGTGCAAAAAAGACATATGATCAGCAGAAAGCAAAGACCGCCTTAATTAAATAACAAACAAAAGAGAGAAGGATTGGGCCCCCTTGTGTGCTTCCAGCGATCGAAATTTGCCCGCATGCACTGCCAAGCATCAGTCACCGCTAGCTCCATGGTGTCCTTGGGTAGAGCGCCGCCGGTCGGACTGCATTTTCTTTTTTCCTTGAGTTGACTAGGTGAGGGGTTGATGTCTACATAGGTCAGCTGGCCAAGGTGATTGTGAAAGGCTGGCTGGACCGACGTCACGTACGAGCATCTGTCGAATATCTCTGCAAAAATAATGCAGAAAGCCAACAAAAAATATTCGGCGTAATAATTTTATGTGCTAAACGAATAATTTGGAAAGATAAAACCTGTTTCAAGGTGACGGCTGTAGCAGACTGAGGTAAGAAGAATTGATCCTACTGGACTAATACTGAGAATCGGATCGCTTTGATCTTTACAAGAGAAGTCACCAAAACGTGCAGTAGTAGTACTAGTTGAATTATACTAGTATCCTCCAACTAGATTTGGGAGACCATGCTGCAAAACTAACTCAATTGCATTAGTAGTACTCTTGTCTAGGCATGCTTTGGAAAAAAGCATATCAGGGAACGAGCCTTGAGCCTGATTGAAAAAGGAAAGGAAAACAAATATCCTTGGCTGCCGCTGCTTGAGCCTGATTGCTCTCACCTCCGCGTGGCGCTAGTTGCATCAGACATACGCGTACTGATCATGTCCTCTCTTGTGAAAGCGATAGCTCGCATGTGCTGTCAATAGCCCTCGTGGGGTTCAGATCTAGCGTATCTCCAATGCCGGACACAGCAGCAGCCGCAAAAACTCCTTCATCTAGCAGTGCGAGCGAATAGCTCGAGGCAACAACAACTTACAGAAAAAAATATAATTCACATGAAATAGATCTAACTGAAAAAATATCACCTGATCATCCATCGATCCGCGACGATCACCCAGCAGGCTCTCAATGAATGCATCAATGTCAGTGTCAAATCCGGCATATCTCGTAGTAGGGGTCCTAACCTAGGCATCTTGGAATGATGGTAACATGGACACAGGATTTTACCCAGGTTTGGGCTCTCTCGAAGATATAATACCCTATGTCCTACTCTTGATTGTATTCATATGGGATATAGTACAGAGTACATGTATCTATCACAATATTGTTCTAATGAATATTAGATGATCTATTGACTAGCTTGGCATCGGTTTATATAATGCACCATAGGCCTAGGGTTTAGGAGAGTCTTCGTCTTGGGCGCCAAGTCTTGTGGAATATCCCTTGTATGCAGCATGGGCTGTCCAAACTGGCCCAATAGTGAACCGCCATGGGGGTCCTTGGCCCGATCCACCTACTCGGGGGACGACCTGGTGAATACCCCCTAGTCCAGGACACCATCAGTAGGTATGGTGGACTCTTGAAAATAAGATTTGGGTTTAAGGTTTTCAGATGCACAAGTAGCATCTCTACTTGGTGCGAAATTTTTGGCTAGCAAAGATGGGGGCAAGCACCACATGTTGAAGGATCTATGACAATATAATTTCTATGTGAATATGAAAAAACATAAATCATTACGTTGTCTTCCTTGTCCAACGTCAACAATTTTGGCATATAATATTTTGATGGGGGCTCACAATCACAAAAGATTTCTAGGATATTGTATTTGTATATGAATCTTCTCTTCCCTTATTAATTCTTTCATGAGTTGCATCATTGACCAATGCTATGTTTGTCAATCTCTAATAAATTTTTCTAATTATACTTTTCCTTATGTGGTGTCATCACCTACCATAAGATTAGCATATGATATTTTTTATTTATTTCCTTTCTTTTTATTGAAACATGAAAGTAAAGAAAGCAAAAAACTCAAAGTAAACTTTATTATATATCTCGCACACGATTACAAGGATAAATCACTAAGCAAACTCTCAAAAAGAAAGAATCGAACTAAACTTTTATTCATC
This sequence comes from Triticum urartu, assembly GCF_003073215.2. Taxonomy (NCBI): domain Eukaryota; kingdom Viridiplantae; phylum Streptophyta; class Magnoliopsida; order Poales; family Poaceae; genus Triticum; species Triticum urartu. The sequence continues at coordinate 89,130,982 of NC_053026.1, forward strand.
TAAAGCAAAAGATAACTATGGATCGAACTAAAATAAGTAAAGGCAAAAGATAGTGGGGATGATACGATACGGGGGCACCTCCCCCAAGCTTGGTGGAAGCCAAGGGGAGTGCCCATACCCAATACTCAATTTTATTTTGGTGATGAAGAAGAAGGTGGTGGTGATGAAGTAGAGATCTTGTCCTCAGGTTTCCATGGCAGAGGTCACCATCATAAGAGGAGGAATGAGTCTAACGGGTCCTGCAACTGGCAGCCAAACTTATACCTTTAAACCCCGCCTCATATTCAAAGACTTGGTTTTAGAGATCGTAGATATGGCTTTGGAGGAAGTTGATTTGCTCGTTGAGGGTGAAGACGATGTCCTTCCTGGACTTTCCATCCACCTTGAGATCACGGGTAAAGTCCATGATCATGAGGTGATTCGCATTGAGTCCACGCTCCACCATCCCCTTGCACCGGAAGACCTCCTGCTCCATAGCTTCAAGCCTGGCCTCCAATGTTCCCGTTCCCTTGGGTCCTTGCACATCGCGGATGTGAAGCACCCCCTCATGCATCTGGATGACCTGAGGGTGCTACACCACCTCCCACAAATATGGGTTGATGATGTTCTTGAAGAACTTGTCCTTGGAGGAGCTTGAAGCATCCATGGTAGATGGAATCCGTCAGAAAACAACAAGGAAAAGAAAATAGAAGATTTCTCCGCGATACGGCGATCAATAGGTTCGGGGGGTATATAAAGATTTCTTTATCTTGGGGAACAAGAAAACGGAAGAAAAACGGAGTCCGGAAAGTACCCAAGGTGGGCACAACCCACCTGGGTGTGCCCTGGTGTCTTGTGCCCACCAGGGTGACCTTCCTAGTTGTTTCTTATTTTCCTAAATTTTGTTATTTTCCAAAACGGACAGAAAATATGTTTGCAGATTTTTCGGTGTCCTTTGACTTACCGTTGAAGGAAATATGCCCTAGAGGCAATAATAAAGTTATTATTTATTTCCTTATTTCATGATAAATGTTTATTATTTATGCTAGAATTGTATTAACCGAAAACACAATACATGTGTGAATACATAGACAAACAGAGTGTCACTAGTATGCCTCTAATTGACTAGCTCGTTGAATCAAAGATGGTTAAGTTTCCTAGCCATAGACATGAGTTGTCATTTGATTAACGGGGTCACATCATTAGAGAATGATGTGATTGACTTGACCCATTCCGTTAGCATAGCACTTGATCGTTTAGTTTGTTGCTATTGCTTTCTTCATGACTTATACATGTTCCTATGACTATGAGATTATGCAACACCCGTTTACCGGAGGAACACTTTGTGTGCTACCAAACGTCACAACATAACTTGGTGATTATAAAGGTGCTCTACAGGTGTCTCCGAAGGTACTTGTTGGGTTGACATATTTCGAGATTAGGATTTGTCACTCCGATTGTCGGAGAGGTATCTCTGGACCCTCTCGGTAATGCACATCACTTAAGCCTTGCTAGCATTGCAACTAATGAGTTAGTTGCGGGATGATGTGTTACGGAACGAGTAAAGAGACTTGCCGGTAATGAGATTGAACTAGGTATTGAGATACCGACGATCAAATCTCGGGCAAGTAACATACCGATGACAAAGGGAACAACGTATGTTGTTATGCGGTTTGACCGATAAAGATCTTCGTAGAATATGTAGGAACCAATATGAGCATCCAGGTTCCGCTATTGGTTATTGACCGGAGACATGTCTCGGTCATGTCTACATAGTTCTCAAACCCGTAGGGTCCGCACGCTTAAAGTTTCGGTGACGATTTGTATTATGAGTTATGTGATTTGATGTACCGAAGGTAGTTCGGAGTCCCGGATGAGATCAGGGACATGACGAGGAGTCTCGAAATGGTCGAGACGTAAAGATCGATATATTGGACGACTATATTCGAACATCGGAAAGGTTCCGAGTGATTCGGATATTTTTTGGAGTACCGGGGAGTTACGGGAATACGGGGAAGTAGTATTGGGCCTTAATGGGCCTTAGTGGGAAGGAGAGGCAGCAGCCAGGAGGTGGCGCGCGCCCCTCCCAAGCCCAGTCCGAATTGGACTAGGGGTTTGGGGCGCGGCCCCCCTCTCCCTTCCGTTTCCACTCCCCTCCTTTCCCCCCTTCTCCTAGTTGGACTAGGAAAGGAGGAAACCTACTCCTACTAGGAGTAGGAATCCTACTCCCTTGGCGCGCCCCTCCTAGGGCCAGCCTCCTCCTCCCTTGCTCCTTTATATACGGGGGCAGGGGGCACCCCAAGACACACAAGTTGATCTGTTGATCTCTCCCAGCCGTGTGTGGTGCCCCCTCCACCATATTCCACCTTGGTCATATCGTAGTGGTGCTTAGGCGAAGCCCTGCGTCGGTAGCAACATCATCACCGTCATCACGCCGTCGTGCTGACGGAACTCTCCCGTGAAGCTCTGCTGGATCGGAGTTCGCGGTACGTCATCGAGCTGAACGTGTGCTGAACTCGGAGGTGCCGTGCGTTCGGTACTTGGATCGGTCGGATCGTGAAGACGTACGACTGCATCAACCGCATTGTGCTAACGCTTCCGCTTTCGGTCTATGAGGGTACGTAGACACACTCTCCCCCTTGTTGCTATGCATCACCATGATCTTGCGTGTGCATAGGAATTTTTTGAAATTACTACGTTCCCCAACAACCGTATCATGTACCTGCTCTTTTTCACGATTCTAGAGTGTTCCGGAAGGTTTCTTTTATATGTTCTTCCGGTATCATAGTTTGAATAATATTGCTTTCAACACTAAAGGGTGTACCTGAGATATACTGTTTTATTCGTTGCCCATTAACAACCTTCGGGTTAGTTCCTTCGACATTATTTATTTTGATAACTCCAGATCGATAAACCTCCTCGATAACATAGGGTCCTTCCCATGTGGAGAGGAGTTTTCCTGCAAAGAATCTAAAACGAGAGTTGTACAAAAGAACATATTCTCCAACTTTCAACTCATGCTTTTGGATTCTTTTATCATGCCATCTTTTAACCTTTTCTTTAAATAACTTGGCATTTTCATAAGGTTGGGTTCTCCATTCTTCTAATGAGCTAATATTAAATAACCTCTTTTCACTGGCAAGATTGAAATCATAGTTGAGTTCTTTGATTGCCTAATATGCTTTATGTTCTAACTCAAGAGGCAAATGACAAGCTTTTCCATAAACCATTTTATAAGGAGACATACCCATAGGATATTTATATGCTGTTCTATAAGCCCAAAGTGCATCATCTAATTTCTTAGACCAATTCTTCCGGGACCTATTGATAGTCTTTTGCAAAATTAATTTTATTTCTCTATTGCTAAGTTCAACTTGACCACTAGACTGAGGATGATAGGGTGATGCAATTCTATGGTTAACATCATACTTGGCAAGCATTTTACGAAAAGCACCATGAATAAAGTGTGAACCACAATCAGTCAATAAGTATCTAGGGACTCCAAATCTTGGGAAAATAACTTCTTTGAGCATTTTAATAGAGGTGTTGTGATCAACACTATTGGTTGGAATAGCTTCTACCCACTTAGTAACATAATCAACATCAACCAAAATATGTGTATACCCATTAGAGGAAGGAAAAGGTCCCATGTAATCAAATCCCCAAACATCAAATGGGTCAACAACAAGTGAATAATTCATAGGCATTTATCGACGCTTACCGATATTACCTATTCTTTGACATTCATCACAAGATAAGATGAACTTATGGGCATCCTTGTAGAGAGTAGGCCAATAAAACCCAGATTGCAATACCTTGTGAGTAGTTCTGTCTCCCGCATGATGTCCTCCATAAGCTTCGGAGTGACATTTCCATAGGATTTGTCCCTATTCATGCTCATGTACACAACATATAATAATACCATCTACTCCTTCTTTATAAAGATGTGGGTCATCCCAAAAGTAATGCCTTAAATCATAGAAGAATTTTTTCTTTTCTTGGTATGTAAAGCTAGGTGGTAAATATTTAGCAACAATGTAATTAGCATAGTCACCTGATACGTCTCCAACGTATCTATAATTTTTGATTGCTCCATGATATATTATCTACTGTTTTGGATGTTTATGGGCTTTATTATACACTTTTATATCATTTTTGGGACTAACCTATTAACGCAGAGCCCAGTGCCAGTTTTCGTTTTTACCTTGTTTTAGAATATCACAGAAAAGGAAAACCAAACGAAGTCCAATTGACCTGAAACTTCACGGAACTTATTTTTGGATCAGAAGAAGCCCAGAAGACTTGGAGTGCACGTCAGGGGATCTATGAGGAGGCCACGAGGCACGGGGGCACGCCCACCCCCCTGCGCGCCCTCCACCCCGTGGGCCCCCCATGGCCCCCCTGACGTACTTCTTCTGCCTATATATCTCCATATACCCTAAAAACATCCAGGAGCACAATAGATCGGGAGTTCCGCCGCTAGAAGCCTCCGTAGCCACCGAAAACCAATCTAGACCCGTTCCAGCACCCTGCCGGAGGGGGAATCACTCTCCGGTGGCCATCTTCATCATCCCGGTGCTCTCCATGACGAGGAGGGAGTAGTTCTCCCTCGGGGATGAGGGTATGTACCAGTAGCTATGTGTTTGATCTCTCTCTCTCTCTCGTGTTCTTGGTTTGGCACGATCTTGATATATCGCGAGCTTTTCTATTATAGTTGGATCTTATGTTTCTCCTCCCCCTCTACTCTCTTGTAATGAATTGAGTTTCCCCTTTGAAGTCATCTTATCGGATTGAGTCTTTAAAGATTTGAGAACACTTGATGTATATCTTGCCGTGCGTATCTGTGGTGACAATGGGATATCACGTGATTCACTTGATGTATGTTTTGGTGATTGTTGGGGATATTACTATTGGAGGTAAACCGGCCTTATGTAGCCGGGTTGACTCTTTGAAGATTAGAAGCCCATGAAGATGTAAAGATGCTAGCGCTTTACGGAGGGCCCAAAGGCGAGTTACAATGTGTAAATGTAAACCGTCCTAGTCATGTAACTTGTATAGTAAGATAGAAAGAGAGAGGCCGAACCGGATACGTTTATAAACCGGCTTCGGGACTCTGTAGCCCGGCAGGCGTCAACCTATGTATATAAAGGGACGACCCGACCGTGGTTTAGGGGGGGACAACAACAACTCGAAAGCCAGACAAAGCGGATTCGCTCCCTGGCCTTCAAAACCCTAGCAATACCAATCACAACTAGACGTAGGATTTTACCTTCATCGAAGGGGCCGAACTAGTATAAACTCCCATGTCCCCTTGTCCGGTTTAACCCCTTTGAGCTAACCCATTGCGATGGCTCCACAACTAAGTCCTTTCACGAGGACATCTGCCGTGACAAACCCACGACAGTTGGCACCCACCGTGGGGCTATCGCACGATGGTTTCGAGTTCTTGAAGGGCAGCTTCGATAGACTTAAGGGATACGCTGTGGGCCGGATGACGAAGAGTCGCCGCGGCAAGCTCTGCATCGACAACGCAGGATGGGGTCCCGAGGCCGATTCAATCGAATACGGGTACCGGGTCCCCTTTGGTGGGATTCACGTCTTCATCGGCAAGATCGGCGAACCGGCCCCCGAGCCGGACATCTGCACCGACATCATCGAAACGGCTCGGCGTGCAAGTCCTTCGCCGGTTCAGCCCGAGGCAAGGCATGTTTTCGTAGGTGTCGTCCATGGATCAGGGCACGAGGACAGACCGGTGTCCGAAGGAGAAACCGTAGTCTGCTCTGATGACGAGTCTTCTGGAGAAACCGAATCGCTTTACCAGTTGCAGGACGGCCGGATTGAGGGAGGATCCGAGGGCAACAGTATTTCGGATTCCCCCGGTCTGCCAAACCGGGCCGCCATCTTCATGGCCGGCGCACAATCGATGCCTCATTCATCTACCGCCACAGCAATGCTCTCCGGTTCAACAACGGCCACACCAGCAGGGGTAGGAAGCTCGGCGCCACCTCCGGCCCAAGTCTTATCTGATTTGTTGGACGCTCTGGCAACATTGATGTCCGCGGAGGTAGACGCGGCAGCCAGGGATCAGCATGATGCGGAGATTGCAAAGGTGAAAGATCAGATAGCCCAGGCCAAGGCGGACCTTGCAGCAGAGAACGCCAGGATGGCTACGGAGCGGGCCGAGTTGGAAGCACAGGCTTACCGGATTAGGCTGGATCAGAATGCTTCAGAGGAATTCATGAGAAGAAGGTACCGATCACGTCTCCCGTCGGTTTATGAGCCGCAGAATCTTTTCAACATGCCAGGTGCAGGAGCTGGTAACCAACCCACACTAAACCAGGCGGGGGCACCGGGAGCAGGAGCGCCGGTTCAGCCGCGCACGACGGACCTGCCTCGCCGGAACAACATTGTACCATCAACGCTGCCCGGGCATTATTCCAACCCGTTGGACAACATTGTGGCCGTGGCGTCACGCCTGGCGGCCCTCCCAACCGACGGCGAATCACCATTTGCAGTTGAAGCACGTCGGGCCAGGGATCTCCTTCAGATAGCACTAAATCAACAGCAAGCATATTCACACAGCCGTGAGAGGATTCACTCCACTCCCCGCCCAGGACGGAATTATAGCAGACACGTGGAAGACGAACCGGCCGTGTCCAGTAGTGCATGCCGCCGAAATTCGCCATGAGGGAACAACCCGGCTGGGGGAGGTGCTAATGTGCAAGATGTTGTGGATCATGGTCACACACGTCGAGAGGCCGAGTTGACAGCTCGACACGAGGCACGACAGCATACTCCGGTTCACCCCACTGCCTCTGTGGAGCCAGGGGCGATGTTCAGTTCCTTAGGGGTACCGTGTTTATCTCCTGCTTTGCGTAATGTGTGACTACCCAAGGATTTCAAGGGACCTCGTAAGGTACCAAATTATACCGCCAATTTGCAGCCAGAGGCGTGGGTGGAGAGCTTGAGATGGCAATGGAGATGTTAGATGTGGACGAGGCAGTGTGTGCTAAATATTTCACCATGATGTTGGAAGGAACAGCTCACACTTGGTTGAAGAGCTTGCCGACCAACTCTATTGGATCATGGGCCGAATTGAAGCACCGGTTTATCCAAAACTTCAAGGATACGTGTAAGCAGCCGATGTCAATCGTAGATCTGGCCGCTTGTGTCCAAGAGGAAGGGGAGTCCACGACCCATTGGGTCAAACGGGTCTCGGCGATTTTGCATTCGTCAGATCGTATCAACGCAGACACCGCAGTGTTAACGTTAGAGGGTAATTTCCGTTTCAAACCGTTGAAACAGAAGTTGGGAAGGCTCAAATGTCACTGCAACGACATGTCAACACTCATGGCTGCTTTGGTTAAATACGCCGATTCAGATAATACCAAGGATCCGGATTCAGAGGAGGACAGACCGGAGAAGGGTAAGAAGACCGGCAATGCCAAAGGCCAGCAACACAATCCGACAGGCCATGGAAACGCTGGTAAGCGCAAGGCCGACAGTGGTTTGGACTCTGTCGCGAATACCAACACGCAGGAGAATGGCCAGCGCCGTAAAGGCAAGCAGCCCCAGAGGGGTGGAGGTCCAGGCAACAATTTGGAGCGTTTGTTAAATCAGCCCTGTCCAAAGCATGGATCAAAGGAGAAACCGGCATCACATCTCTGGAAAGATTTTTATATCATGCGGGATTTCAAGAATTCCAATATGTTCCAATATGACAACGGCCCACCTGGCGGTTCAGGAGGAGGTTTCCACAGGCCGGGTTACGGAGGCGGTGGTTCCGGTTCAGGGTTTCCAGGCAATCAAACCAGACACGTCAATCAAGGACACCAAGGAAACCAGGGAGGTTACAACCATCAGGGGAGTCAGCAGCAGCAGCAGCAGTCGGGTTATCAGAGCAATCCCAAACAGCTGAACAGCGGGCAATATCATGTCTTCACTACTAGTTTGTGCAAATATGATCAGAAGCTTCACAAAAGGGTAGTCAACTCTGTTGAGCCGGCAGTACCTCAGTATTTACGCTGGTCGGAGCAACCTATTTTGTGGAGCAGAGAGGATCACCCGCCCCGGGTTGATAATCCAGGTCATTTGGCCTTGGTGGTAGCCCCTCAAGTTGGGGGATACAAGTTCACTAAAGTGCTCATGGATGGGGGAAGTAGTATCAATATTTTGTATTATGATACATTCCGCCATATGGGGTTGACAGATAAGGATCTTAAACCATCGAATACAGTATTTCATGGTGTGGTGCCTGGTAAGTCTGCATATCCTGTTGGTAAGATAGCTTTGGAGGTAGCTTTTGGAGATGACTACGATTCAAGGTCAGAAACAGTGACATTTGAGGTGGTAAAGATCAAAAGTCCATACCACGCTCTGTTTGGGCGGCCGGTTTATGCTAAGTTTATGGCAAGGCCATGTTATGTTTACCTGCAGCTTAAAATGCCAGGTCATAAGGGGACTATCACAGTACATGGAAGTAGAAAGATTGCTTTGGAGTGTGAAGAAGGCGATGCGGCTTATGCTGAGTCGGTTTGTGCCACGGAGGAGTTAACATTCTATAAGGAGCAAGTTGATCCGGCAGACATGACCTCCTTAAAAAAGCCAACCACGGAACATGATCCAGCATTGAAGTTCAAATCAGCTACAGACACTAAGGTGGTTGACTTTGTCCCTGGTGATTCATCCAAACAGTTCAGCATCAGCGCTAACCTGGATCCCAAATAGGAAAGCGCGCTCATCGAGTTCATCCATGGGAATCGGGACATCTTTGCATGGAAACCCTCTGACATGCCAGGTGTACCGAGAGAACTCGCTGAGCACACACTCAACATTGATCCGAAATTCAAACCGGTCCGATAGTTCCTCCGCCGCTTCAACGAGGAAAGGCGCAAGGCTATAGGTGAAGAGGTCGCCCGTTTGTTGGTTGCTGGGTTTATTGTTGAAGTTTTTCATCCAGAGTGGTTAGCCAATCCGGTGCTGGTTCTTAAGAAAAACGACACTTGGCGCATGTGTGTGGACTACACAGATTTAAACAAGGCTTGCCCTGCAGACCCCTTTGCTCTCCCTCGCATTGATCAGATAATTGATGCTACGGCGGGTTGTGACCGTTTGTGTTTTTTGGATGCTTACTCTGGTTATCATCAGATCAAAATGGCAGTTAAGGACCAGGAGAAGACAGCCTTTATAACTCCCTTTGGAGCCTTCTGCTATGTTTCCATGCCCTTTGGACTCAAGAGTGCCCAGGCAACTTACCAGCGATGTGTTCAGAATTGCCTTCATAAGCAAATTGGGCGCAATGTCCATGCGTATGTAGATGATATTGTGGTCAAATCCAGAAAGGAGGAGACTTTGATAGATGATCTATGGGAAACTTTTGACAATCTCCGGGTCTATAAGATGATGCTCAATCCAGAGAAGTGTGTTTTCGGTGTATCGGCAGGCAAGCTCTTAGGCTTTCTGGTTTCAAATAGAGGCATTGTGGCTAATCCGGAAAAGATTGCAGCGATTATGTCCTTGGCTAAACCGGCGTGTATTAACGATGTGCAATGTTTGGCCGGCCGGATTACAGCCTTGAGCCGGTTTATCAGCCGCCTTGGAGAGAAGGCCATTCCCTTATATCAGATGCTCAATAAAACGGATAAATTTGTCTGGAGTGAAGCAGCTGATAAGGCGTTTGAAGATCTGAAGAAACAGCTCGTGGAACTGCCCGTGCTGGCAGCACCAATCGATAAAGAACCCTTATTATTAAATGTGGCTGCTAATGCCCGGGCTGTCAGCGTAGCCATTGTGGTAGAGCGCAAAGAGCCTGGCAAAGAGTATCCGGTTCAACTGCCGGTTTATTATATCAGTGAGGTGCTCATTGAGTCAAAGCAGAGGTATCCGCATTGGCAGAAACTGGTGTATGGGGTGTTTATGGCAAGCCGGAAGCTCAAACACTATTTTCAGGGCCATCCTATCACAGTAGTCAGTTCATCTCCTCTGGGTGACATCATTCAAAACAGAGAGGCAATTGGCCGGATTGCCAAGTGGGCCATTGAGCTTGGACCCCACGGGCTCAGATATATACCCCGCACGGCGATCAAGTCCCAGGCACTCGTAGATTTCATCAATGATTGGACGGAGTTACAGGCACCTGAGGAGAAACTAGATAATACATATTGGACTATTCATTTTGATGGGTCCAGACAGCTAGAGGGTTCGGGGGCTGGAGTCGTATTAACTTCCCCACGAGGTGATAAGTTTTGTTATGTCCTCCGTTTAATGTTCCCTTGTACTAACAATGCAGCTGAATATGAGGCTTTACTCCACGGTCTTCGGATGGCTAAAGAGATGAATTTGAGCCGGGTTAAGTGCTTCGGCGATTCAGATCTAGTGGCTCAGCAAGTGTCTGGCAGTTGGGATTCTAAGGACCCACTCATGGCTGCATATCGGCGAGAGGTGGACACAGTGGCTGGTCACTTTAAAGGTTATCAGGTGGACCATATAGACCGGCGGAAGAATGAAGCGGCGGACGCTTTAAGTCGTCTTGGTTCCCAACGTAAACCGGTTCCGCCCAATGTCTTTCTTGATGTGTTGCACAATCCGTCAGTCAAAATACCAACCGAAGAAGATTTGGCTGTTCCTGATCCGGAGGCTCAATTGGTGGCAGCTTTGCATGCCATACCGGATTGGACGATCCCATATCTGGATTACCTGAACCGGGGCGACTTACCAGCTGAGGAAATGTTGGCTCGACAGATAATCCGGCGTTCCAAGTCCATGACCATACTCAACGGGGAGTTACATCATTACAGTGTTTCAGGAGCGATTCAACGATGCGTTTCTCCTCAAGAAGGTTGTGAGATTTTGCGAGAAATTCATGAAGGGGATTGTGGTCATCACGCCGGTTCAAAGTCGTTGGTTGCTAAAGCTTTTCGCCACGGTTTTTACTGGTTGACGGCGCATGCTGATGCGGAGGATTTAGTCAAAAGATGTGATGGATGTCAAAAGTTTTCCCGCCGTGCGCACGTTCCGGCTCAAGAGTTGCAGATGATTCCAATTACGTGGCCGTTTGCCACTTGGGGGCTGGATATGGTTGGACCCTTCAAGCGCTCCAAGGACAAGAAGACCCATCTGTTAGTAGTAGTTGATAAATTCACTAAATGGGTAGAGGCAGAGCCAGTCAGCAAGTGTGATGCAGCCACAACGGTTCAATTTATCAAAAAGGTGATATTCCGGTTTGGCTTTCCACATAGCATTATAACAGATAATGGCACTAACTTGTCAAAAGGAGAGATGGAAGAATTCTGTCAACGTGAGCACATCCGGCTTGATCTAGCATCAGTGGCTCACCCCCAATCTAATGGTCAAGCGGAAAGGGCAAATCAAGAAATTCTGCGGGGTATCAAACCAAGGCTTATGGTTCCCTTAAAGCGGACGCCGGGTTGTTGGGTCGAGGAGCTACCTTTTGTGTTATGGAGCATCAACACCACACCCAATAGGTCTACGGGTTACACGCCTTTCTTCATGGTTTATGGAGCAGAGGCGGTTCTTCCTAGTGACATCCGTCACGATTCTCCCCGTGTGGCAACTTATGTTGAAGCTGATAATGAGAAGGCACGCCAGGATTCTCTGGACCTGTTGGATGAAGAGCGGGATCTTGCAGCAGTGCGTTCGGCGATTTATCAACAAGATCTTCGACGTTATCACAACCGCCAGGTTAAAACTAGAACCTTTCAAGAAGGTGATTTGGTGCTCCAGCTCATCCAGGATCAGACTGATATGCATAAGTTATCTCCCCCTTGGGAAGGACCCTTTGTGGTCAGCAAAAATCTGCACAACGGATCCTACTACCTCATTGATGTTCGAGAGCATGAAGACTCACGTCAATCGGAGGAGGAGACAAAGCGGCCATGGAACATATCTCTCCTTTGGCCTTACTATACTTGAAGCCATAGGCTTTTTCACCTATACATATTTATGACAGTGTATATACCATATAATAAACCGGAGCCTCCGTTATAAGCGGGGTATCTGTTCTTTCTTATATCATATGTGTGCTTTTACAAGTTAACAGGCAAAGTGGAGTCTTTGTTAAACCGGATTTAGCAACTGCATAAAGATAAAGAAAATCACTAGGGGGTTTGGTCATGTTTGAACCACAGCTACACTTCTTGATAGGCATTTCAGCCACACAAGGAAAAATTTGTGGAGCCAAAGAGAGTATTGTACATTGTACAAACTCAAACATAGGCACACGCTGAGCATCGCTCACAAAGTTACTTGGGGGCTCTTTTTTGCAAAGCAACAAAGAGTTTGAAAGGACCCTCGTAATTGGCTATCAAGCCACGGCTTGGAAGCCTGGTGTATTCACCTAAAACCCCGGGTTAACCTGCCTTCATCAAGTAAGCCACTCCTATCCAGGTAATCCTGGCATGACCCATCGAACGTTTGAGAAGTCAATCTTTTACAGACCCTGAACTTGTCATAGTTAAAACAGTGATTGGTTAATTGGAGGCCCATCTTAAAAGGCTTTGTTAAATGGTTTAACTCAGAGGCCTGGCAGCCCATGAAAAGCCTCGTTTTGGAGCCTGGCAGCTCGTAAAAAGCCTCGCATATTTTCCTATTTGAATTTTGTTTGTTGACAATCATAAGTATTTTTTGATAAACCGGCATCCTTGATCCGGCTTGCTTTCCAACCACCAGCTGTTGGCTCATGATCAGTTATAAACCGGTGGTCACTGACCCGGTATGGTTTAACTAAATCACCAGTGTTATGAAGAAAATCCGGTAGGTATACCAGTCCGGTTTAATAGATAGACCAGCATTATGAAGATGAGATTATCAAACGTATCGGGTTGGTGTTAAACACCTTTGCTGTATACACGTTTACTCACTCAATGAGGTATGTTCTGTACATTATTTCTTGTACAAACACTTGATTATTCAGCTCAAGTACTATATACTTCTTGGATATTATGACATGTTTAGTGGTAAACCGCTAGACACTTTTAAGTTTTTTGTACCCAGGAAGGCAAGTCATCATAGACTATGCATAAAATATATCCTGAAGGGCAGCACAGATTGTCACAAAGGGCTATGAAGCATGCTCGATGGCATGGCAGATAAACAAAGTTTCAGCTATCCTATTACATGAAGCTTTAAAGCGGCTCAACAGTGCCATTGTTTTTCACAGTAGCCATATAAACTGGCGACCGGATCAGGACTCTTCATCATGACGGTTTGACAGTTGCGGATCAGTTGGTGTACGCACTTCTTCATCCCGCCCCAGCCGCTGGAAATCAGCCGTTGACCAGTCGATTCCGGTTAAAGCTTGGAATAATGCTTCTTCATGGATAAGATCAGAAGGGTTAATATCAGGGGCATAAGTGTGCTTATGGATCAGAGGCACAAGTTCTTCGACTTCATGGATCTCGGCCGGCTGTCTTTTCCCTTCTGCATCATAAAATGGTTAAAAATGGGACAAATCAGTGTCTTCAACTAATTTGCTGGCCGCTGGCCGCATCTGTTTGGTCAACCGCCGAAGATCATCATTGTCAAAATTTGAACCGTCTTCTTTCACGCCTGGATACCCTTTAATGATATCTTCCGCTTCAAGATCTGGAATCCAGGCCTTGGCTCGAATAAGGGCAGTTAATGCTCTGGCTCTTGCAGCAGCTCTTTTCAACTCGGCAATACGCGCCGGTAACATGCCCAGCTTCTCAAGGGTTTCCTTAATCAACGTTGGCACCCGTTTGTTATAAGCTGCTGTACTAATGGCTCGCTGAGATCCAGAGTATAGCTGCTCAACCAATGTGTATGCCACTTTAAGCTTCATCCGCATATCTGCACCAAGATGAGTGATCCGAGTTCCTGCCAAAGATTTTTTTCAACATCGTGATCAGTTTTAAGATTCATTGACTGATGCAACATACATAAGCAGATACTTACCAAAGATAGCAGAGGTCATAGCGTTGATTTGGCGCTTCAAACCGGCTAGTTCTTCAGCCACCGGTTTCAGGGCTTCCTCGGCATCTACGGCTCTTTTGGTCAAACCGGCTTTTTCGGTTTCCCATGCAGCACGATCTTGATTGAAGGATTCTTTCAATTTTTCCATTCCGGCCAGGGCCTGGGTCAGCTCCTCTTTGGCTTTTGCAGCTTCGGCTTGTTGCAACTTCACATTTTCTTGCAAGTCAGAGTTTTTGGCATCTTTGCTTCTCAGTTCAGCCTGCAACATTGAAGGTATCTTCAACAAAACAACATATATATGCACTAAGTATAAAGCATGTAACAAGTTATCCACTTCATACTTGGGGGCTAATGCTTATTTGCTCTCAAATACTACCTTCTATGCAAGTCTCCAGAACAATGCAAGCATTATCCTTGACACTTGGGGGCTAATGTACGTTTGTTCTAAACTGGCGGTGTGGATTAAAAACTGGATTAACTTGCCAAGTTAAACCGACCTTTGGGGGCTATGCTACAGAACGTTATCTAATTTTTCAAACATGAGTTTTATCTATGATTGAAGACACGCCTTGGAAAGGATTAATGATGGGATGCTTAAAGTGTTACAAAGACCCGGTTTATGATTGAAAATCATAAAACGGCTCTTGGGGGCTACTTGGAATAGTATTTCAGCTATAAATCAATGTGCAAGGGAGAAGAATTTACCTCATATCGTTCTTTCATCAAATTCACCAAACCGGCTTCATAATCCTGGTTTGAGTGCAGACGGCTCAAGAAGCCGGAATGAAGCTCATCAGCGTTAAGATGAGCATAGTTTGATAAGTCGCCGCTCCATTTACCTTTATCCCTGGCAATTTTCTCTTCTTTGGCATTATGCTGAGCCAAAATGACGGGATGACCAGGAGAACTGTGGCCTGCTCCAGTAATAATAACATCATCGCCTTGGCCTTCAGGATTTTGGGCGGATGATGATGGAATTTCAGTGTCTTTCATTGGATTAGCCCGGTTTGGTTCTGCCGGTTCAGCATCAGGGGCGGCAGGCTCAACATCTGTGGGTTCGTCAGTATGTTGGCCGTCAAGGGGCGGATCATCAAAAGTTGTTTCAGGATGGAGGCCTTCCGGTTCACCTCTTGGTTCTTCTTCTTCAGCAATAGGGTCTTCTGGCGGATTGGTGACCCGAGCTTTCTTGCTGGGTCTGGCTTTGGCCCTGCAAACAAAATAAAAAGGGTTAACATCCTGTTCAAAAGACGAGGGCGCATTGAAAGGAAAGGTTTTTCGTAACTCACCCAGCCACAGTTTTCAAAGGGGGGAGTTGAGTTGCTGTCGATTCACCAGAAGAGGAAGGAGGTGTCACCTGATAATTTGAATCGGACGAATTAAGAGGCTGTCTGAAATAACCTGCCTTGGGGTAAGAATGGTCAGAAGTAGGAGAGACCTCAGACCGACGCTTCCGAACCAGAGTATCAGGTAAACCGGTAGAGGTGACCTGTTGGCCACTATGCCGAGTTGTTCGGCAAGCCTCATGCTGTTGAGTCTTCAAAATAAATGTTGGATCCAAGTGAGCAAGAGGATGAGAAAAGCTTACTTTCCAGATTGTTTGGTGAGTTTTTTGTGTTGGCATAGAGTCTTAACCGGAGGAAAGGGTAATTACCTCTACGTCCTCAGCCTGACTAGCTTCGGCCTCCTCCTGAGGAAGATCATTGTTAACAAGATGCATAAAAAGAGAGCCAAGTGAGTCAAGTTCTACCTCAGCTTCTGGCTCATCAGTATCATCATCAAGTTCCATAGTAATCCGGTCAGCCGTTTTCCGCTTTGATGTCCGTTTTACGGCTTTGGTCTTCGGGCGGGTTGGTTTGGCCACTTTATCTCCAGTTGGCTTTGCCGCTTTCTCTATGGATTTTCGTTTCCAGAAAGGGTCATCACCCATATAAAGAAGAAGGGTTACATCTTGTATAAGTCAAAGATATTAGAGATGAAGAGGAAGTGTAATGCTTACAGCAAGCGGTTTGTTCTTGGTGTAGAAGGGATTCAGACCGGTTTGACTACAGACCAGTTCCGATTCATTCAGAATTTTCTTTACCCCTTCAGTAACTTCTTCCTCAGATAATTGGATGTTGCAGTGGCGTTGAGGATCGTCAACCTCACCGGTATATTCACACATTAAACCGGGACGCCGGCTTAGCGGCAAGATACTCCAGGATACCCAACAATGTACAAAATCCACACCTGTTAAACCGTTTGCCATAAAGGCCCGGAGCTTGGCGATTTGAGGAGCGTATTTTGCCCTTTCTAAGGAGCTCAGGCGTTGTGGCATTGGGTGAGTATTGGATAATCTATGATCTCGGAAGCCGGGGAGGGGATTCTCATCTTCAGGCGAAGTGTCTCTGCAATAGAACCATGTTTGGTTCCATTCCTTTGGGTGGCTATGGTGTTTGGCATGAGGAAATTCCAATTCTTTCCGCTTTTGAATCGAGACACCACCAAGTTCTGTATTCGGGCCATTCACAAACTCTGTGCATCGGTTTAAGTGAAAGAAATCCCGGAACAATTCTGCAGTTGGTTCTTCCTGTAAATAGGCTTCACAGAAGACTTGGAAATTGCATAAGTTGGAGACTGAATTGGGACCAATATCTTGTGGATGCAGTTGGAAGCTGGCAAGCACATCTCGATAAAATTTTGACCCCGGCGGTTTGAAACCACGGCCTATATGGTCAACAAAGATTACCACTTCGCCTTGTCTTGGGGTTGGAGGATTCTCAATTCCTGGGGCTCGCCATTTGATCTCAGTTTTCTTAGGCAGAGAGCCGATGCTAACCATCTCATCCAGTTGAGCCTCAGTAACCCGGGAACGAGCCCAGTTGCAGGCAGTGAATTGTTTGGCCATTGCAAAGCGAACAAACTGAAAATGAAAGGCCGGTTTATAAATTATGCATGATCATACACAAGAGACAAGGGAGTAAGAAACGTACTGATATAATAAATGGTACAACCCGGAGACTAGTATAATGAGAAAGAAGGTAATGCTAGCGCAGGATTGATCAGACACTGTTAAACCGGAGCGTAATTATGAAGGTAACATGCTCTTTCGGTTTATCAGAGGGCTAATGGCATAGACTATTTATCCAATGTCAAATCTCTTATATTGGTGCGAGGAGAAACATATCTCACAGTGATGTATAAAACTTTTGGATCTAGAGATAAGACAGAAAAACAAAAATAATTGGATCTTAAAGGGGTCCAGAACTGAAGCAATTTTTGACAGACAGATCGGTTCTTTGCGCATAAAGATTTGTGATGATCATGGTAGGTAAGCTATGGTAAGAGATGTATCAAGCATGAAGTGTCCATATAATAAAAGAAGAACATGGAAGAATAGCACTGATGAACTTCGGAAGAACTGCGAGGAATATCGAAACCCTAGAACAGATCTATGGTGAAAAAAAGCAGAGAACTTACTGGAGCTAGTGAGGAAGCGGAAGGGTGTCGCAGTTCTCTGGTGCGTTCAGGGCGATGCAGCGGCCGAGGTCGGAGCAGAAACGACGGTCGACGGTGGCGGCGGAGTTCCAGAGGCTGAGCGGCGCGAGGAAGACGATGCGAAGAGGCACGGGGGGAAACGGTGAAAATGACCCCTCGGTCCTATTTATAAGGCGAACTGAAAAATGGCAAGTGTGGGAATTGAGGAGTCCAAAAAATGGATAAGTTAATAAAGGTGTCGCCTCGATAACTGGATATATATTAAATGAAGGAAATCTCCGATATCAACGGATGGATGACGTCAGGATGTTTTATCGTAATTTTGATGTATGACGTCACGGCGGTTTACAAGATCAAAAATGAAGACAAGAGAGAAGATTTTTTCTAAAGTGTGGAGGATTGATATGAACAAGTTCAAACCAATCTGGGGCCTAATGTTGGGGATATTACTACTGGAGGTAAACCGGCCTTATGTAGCCGGGTTGACTCTTTGAAGATTAGAAGCCCATGAAGATGTAAAGATGCTAGCGCTTTACGAAGGGCCCAAAGGCGAGTTACAGTATGTAAATGTAAACCGGCCTAGTCATGTAACTTGTATAGTAAGATAGAAAGAGAGAGGCCGAACCGGATACGTTTATAAACCGGCTTCGGGACTCTGTAGCCCGGCGGGCATCAACCTATGTATATAAAGGGACCACCCCACAGCGGTTTAGGGGGGACAACAACAACTCGAAAGCCAGACAAAGCGGATTCGCTCCCTGGCCTTCGAAACCCTAGAAATACCAATCACAACTAGACATAGGCTTTTACCTTCATCAAAGGGGCCGAACTAGTATAAACTCCCGTGTACCCTTGTTCGGTTTAACCCCTTTAAGCTAACCCGTTGCGATGGCTCCACAACTAAGTCCTTTCACGAGGACATCTGCCGTGACAAACCCACGACAGTGATCAACTTGCGGGTTCCTCCCATGAACCTATGCATAGGGGTTGGCACACGTTTTCGTCGTGATTCTCCGGTAGAAACTTTGGGGCACTCTTTGAGGTTCTATGTGTTGGTTGAATAGATGAATCTGAGATTGTGTGATGCATATCGTATAATCATACCCACGGATACTTGAGGTGACATTGGAGTATCTAGGTGACATTAGGGTTTTGGTTGATTTGTGTCTTAAGGTGTTATTCTAGTACAAACTCTAGGGCTGTTTGTGACACTTATAGGAATAGCCCAATAGATTGATTGGAAAGAATAACTTTGAGGTGGTTTCGTACCCTACCATAATCTCTTCGTTTGTTCTCCGCTATTAGTGACTTTGGAGTGACTCTTTGTTGCATGTTGAGGGATAGTTATGTGATCCAATTATGTTATTATTGTTGAGAGGACTTGCACTAGTGAAAGTATGAACCCTAGGCCTTGTTTCCTAGCATTGCAATACCATTTGTGCTCACTTTTATCATTAGTTACCTTGCTGTTTTTATATTTTCAGATTACAAAAACCTATATCTATCATCCATATACCACTTGTATCACCATCTCTTCGCCGAACTAGTGCACCTATACAATTTACCATTGTATTGGGTGTGTTGGGGACACAAGAGACTCTTTGTTATTTGGTTGCAGGGTTGCTTGAGAGAGACCATCTTCATCCTACGCCTCCTACGGATTGATAAACCTTAGGTCATCCACTTGAGGGAAATTTTCCACTGTCCTACAAACCTCTGCACTTGGAGGCCCAACAACGTCTACAAGAAGAAGGTTGTGTAGTAGACATCATCACCATACCAAGGAGTGTTATGAGAAACGTTTATTGCAGCTAATTGCTCATCAGGAAAACTATCATCAATAGGTAGTGGGTCATCAAGAACATTTTCAAGCCTAAACAAGTTATCAGCTACGGGGTTCTCTGCTCCTTTTCTATCAGTGATATGTAAATAAAATTCTTGTAGCAAGTGAACCCATCGAATAAGTCTAGGTTTAGCATATTTCTTTTTCATAAGATATCTAATAGCAGCATGGTCGGTGTGAATAATTAATTTTGAATCAACAATGTAAGATCTAAATTTATCACAAGCAAACACCACTTCTAGAAATTCTTTTTCAGGAGTAGCATAATTTCGTTGAGCACTGTCTAGAGTTTTACAAGCATAATGAATAACATTTAGTTTCTTACCAACTCTTTGTCCTAGAACAGCACCAACAACATAATCACTAACATCACACATAATTTCAAAAGCAAGTTCCAATCAGGTGGTTGGACAATAGGTGCAGAAATTAAGGCTTTCTTGAGTGTTTCGAAGGCTTCTAAACTATCATCATACAAAACAAAAGGAACATCCTTTTGCAAAATATTTGTAAGGGCCTCGAAATTTTAGAAAAGTCTTTGATAAATCTCCTATAGAAACCATCATGACCTAGGAAACTACGAATACCTTTGATATCTTTAGGACATGGCATTTTCTGAATTGCATCAACCTTAGCTTTTTCCACCTCAATACCTCTTTCAGAAATTTGATGGCCCAAAACAATACCTTCATTAACCATAAAGTGGCACTTCTCTCAATTCAAGACAAGATTTGTTTGCTCGCATCTCTATAAAACTTGATCAAGATTGCTTAAACAATCATCAAAAGACTTCCCATAAACAGAGAAGTCATCTTTGGATTTAACAGACATTGATGATCAATAATGGGTTTAGCATCAGGTTCTATATTAATCTTGTGCTGACATAGAGTCGGACTAATGCCCTTTAAATCATCAAGAGTATATCCAATAGCAGCTTGGTGCTTCCTTAGAACTTTCAATAATCTTTCTTCTTCATGTTCTGAAAGGTTAGCACTAATAATAACAGGATATATCTTCTTCTCATCAAGATAAGCATATTTCAAAGTGTCTGGCAATTGTTTTAATTCAAACACAGGATCACCTTTAGGTGGAGGAGGACCTCCTAGAGTTTCAATAGGCAAATTGTGTTTAAGCAGAGGACGTTGTTCAAAGAAAATCTTATCTATTTCATTTCTTTCATGCATATGTAAATCATTTTCATGTTCTAGCAAATATTGTTCTAGAGGATCAGTAGGAGGCACAACAACAGAAGCAAGACCAATTATTTCATCCTTACTAGGCAATTCTTTTTTATGAGGTTTTCTACTAAACTTGGAAAAATTAAACTCATGAGACTCATCACCAAAGCTAACACCGAGAGTTTGTTTCTCACAATTTATTTTAGCATTAACGATGTTCAAGGAAGGTCTACCAAAGATAATGGGACAAAAGTCTTCTTGTGGGGAACCAAGAACAAGAAAATCAGTAGGGTATTTTATTTTCCCACACAAGACTTCAATATCTCTAACAATCCCAATTGATGAAATGGTGTCTCTATTAGCAAGTTTAATAGTAACATCTATGTCTTCTATCTCTGCGGGTGCTATGTCATTCATAATTTCTTGATATAAGGTAAAGGGAATAGCACTCGCGCTAGCACCTAGGTCGCATAAGCCATGATAACAGTGATCTCCTATTTTAACTGAGACAACGGGCATGCCAACAACAGGTCTATGTTTATCCTTTTTATCGGGTTTGGCAATTCTAGCAGCTTCATCATAGAAGTAAATAACATGCCCATCTATATTTTCTTCCAGGAGATCCTTAACTATAGCAACACTAGGTTCTACTTTGATTTGTTCATCAGGTTTAAATGTTCTAATATAACGTTTGTTGATCACAATTGAAACTTTAGCATGTTGCTTTATCCTAACAGGGAAAGGTGGTTTCTCAATGTAAGCAGTAGGAACAACTGTATCAACAATATAAATTATAGTTTCCTCTTTAGCTAGTACCGGTTCTTTAATTTCTTCTTTAATAGGTGTGTGATATTTAAACCACTACTCTTTAGGGAGATCAACATGAGTAGCAAATGATTCACAAAAGGAGGCTACTATCTCGGAGTCAAGTCCATATTTAGTGCTAAACTTTTGAAAAGCATCGGTATTCATAAAAGATTAAACACAATCAAACTTAAGCGTAATACCTGACTCTTTACCTTCGTCGAGTTCCCAATCTTTAGAGTTGCGTTTAATTATTTTTAAGAGATCCCACCGAAATTCAATAGTCTTCTTCATAAAAGAACGAGCACAAGAAGTATCAAGCATGGATCGATCATTATGAGAAAGTTGAGCATAAAAATTCTGAATAATAATTTCTCTTGAGAGCTCATGATTGGGGCATGAATATAACATTAACTTAAGCATCCCCCAAGCTAGATCGATGCTTTCTCCTTCACGAGGCCAAAAATTATATATTTAATTCCGATCACAATGAACTAGATGCATAGGTTAAAACTTTTGGTGAAACTCCAATTTCAATCGATTCCAATTCCAAGATCCTATATCATCGCATAGCCTATACCATGCCAATGCCTTTCCCTTCAAAGATAAAGGGAAAACCTTCTTCTTAACTTCATCTCCGGGTAAACCTGCAAGCTTAAACAATCTACAAATTTCTTCCACATATATCAAGTGCATATTAGGATGTTCGGTTCCATCTCCTGCATAAGGATTAGCTAGCAGTTGTTCTATCATACCGAAGGAATTTCATATTCAATATTTTCAATAGGTGCAGTAGGTTGAGGGGTAACTAATTTTGGTTCCGGTTGAGGTGAAGATACCCCGAACAAACCCCTCAAAGGATTGTTTTCCATAGTGACAAGTGACAATAAATTTCAGCATGTAGTAATAATTTTTCCTTACTGATTTCCACTTACCAAGAGTGCTTCACTCCCTGACAACAGCGCCAAAAAATAGCCTTGATGACCCAGAAGTATATGGGATCAATTGTAGCCTTTTTGATAAGTAAGAGTGCCGAACCCGACGAGGAGCAGAAGGAAATGACAAGTGGTTTTCAGCAAGGTAATGTCTGCAAGTGCTGAAATTGTAAGTAACAGAGTAGTTTGATAGCAAGATAATTTTTAACGAGCAAGTAAGGGTAATAGTAAAAAAAGTGTAGCAAGGTAGCCTAATCCTTCTGAGGCAAAGGACAGGCCAAAACGGTCTCTTATAATAAGCAAAGCGTTCTTGAGGGTACACGAGAATTTCATGTAGTCACTTTCATCATGTTGGTTCGATTCGTGTTCACTACTTTGATAATTTGATATGTTGGTGGACCGGTGCTTAGGTGCTGTTCTTACTTGAAAAAACCTCCTACTTATGATTAACCCCCTCGCAAGCATCCGCAACTACGAGAAAAGTAATAAGAATAAATTCTAACCATAGCTTTAATCTTTTGGATCCAATCGGTCCCTTACAAAATAAGCTTTTGTCACTCTCGCAACCCATCATCTAATAACTAATCCACAATGCATTCCTTTATTCCCAAATATGGTGAAGTGTCATGTAGTCGACGCTCACATGACACCACTAAGGGAATCACAACATACATACTATCACAATATCGAACACATATCAAGTTCACATGATTACTTACAACACTATTTCTCCCATGACCTCAAGAACAAAAGTAACTACTCACAAATGATAATCATGCTCAAGATCAGAGGGGTATTGAAAGGATCGAGAAGAGGTGTCTAGAGGGGGGTGAATAGACTCCTAACAAAGAAAACTTGCAGTTTTTATTTTCTTCAAGTTAAGGTAGAGTTTTAGCACAAGTTTAAACATCCACAATACATTCAAGCAAGCATGGCAAGAGTATATGAGGAGCGGAAAGTAAAGCATGCAATTTGCAAGAAAGTAAAGGGATGGGATTGGAGTGTGCAAATGCAATTGGAGACACGGAGATTTTTGGCGTGGTTCCAATAGGTGGTGCTATCGTACATCCACGTTGATAGAGACTTCAACCCACGAAGGGTAACGGTTGCGCGAGTCCACGGAGGGCTCCACCCACGAAGTGTCCACAAAGAAGCAACCTTGTCTATCCCACCATGGCCATCGCCCACGAAGGACTTGCCTCACTAGGGTAGATCTTCACGAAGTAGGCGATCTCCTTGCCCGTACAAACTCCTTGGTTCAACTCCACAATCTTGACAGAGGCTCCCAAGTGACACCTAACCAATCTAGGAGACACCACTCTCCAAACGTAATAGACAGTGTGTTGATGATGAACTCCTTGCCCTTGTGATTCAAATGATAGTCTCCCCAACACTCAACTCTCTCTCACTGATTTGGATTTGGTGGCAAGATGATTTGAGTGGAAAGCAACTTGGAGAAGGCTAGAGATCAAGATCCATATGGTTGGAATGGAATATCTTGGTCTCAACACATAAGAAGGTGGTTCTCTCTCAAAAAATGAATGTTGGAAGTGTGGGCATGTTCTGATGGATCTCTCCTCGAATGAAGGATGGGTGGAGGGGTATATATAGCCTCCACACAAAATCTAACCGTTACACACAAATCACCAAACTCGATGGGACCGAATCAGAAAACTCGGTCGGACCAATTTAGTTCATAATGTGACCATTAGGAATTTTGGTGGGACCGATATGATCAACTTGGTGGGACCGATGTGCTAGGGTTAGGGTAAAACCTCATCTCGGTTTAACCGATTACACAAACTCGGTGAGACCGATTTTGGTAATAAGCAAAACAGAGAGTTGGTCAAGCAAACTTGGTGGGACCAATTGCATATCTCGGTGGGACCGAAATTATTGCAATAGGTAACAGAGAGTTTGCAAGCCCATCTCGGTGAGACTGAGATCCCATCGGTGAGACCGAATTGATTAGGGTTTGTGGCAGTGGCTATGCCAAGAGAACTCGGTGGCGCCAGATGGAACAAATCGGTGGGGCTGAGTTTGACTTTTTCGTTTGGGACATATGTGGATATGAGAAAGTGGTTTGAGGGTTTTTGGAGCATATCACTAAGCATTTTGAGCAAGAAACCCATTAAGCAACACCTCATCCCCTTTTAATAGTATTGGCTTTCCTATGGACTTTGTGTGGTTTTAGATCACTAAAAGCAAAATGTAGAGTCTTGAGCTTGAGCCAATATTTTGTCCTTAGCATTTTGAAGGGGTTCCACATCCTCTTGTCCACGCCACTCCATCTGTTGAACTTGTCTGAAATATACTAGATGAAAACATTAGTCCAACAAGAGATATGTTGACATTAATTACCAAAACCACCCAGGGAGCACTTGTACTTTCAGGTATTAAATAACATATTGGATCTGAACATATAATCTTCCACCAAATAAACCATATAGTAATCAACTACAAGATGTAATCAACACTACTAGTCACCCACAAGCACCAATATATAGTTCCAGTACAAAGATTGAACACAAGAGATGAACTAGGGTTTGAGTGGAGATGGTGCTATTGAAGATGTTGATGGAGATTTCTCTCCCCAAGATGGGAGAGTTGTTGGTGTTGACGATGACGATGATTTCCCCCTCCGGGAGGGAAGTTCCTCCGACGAAATCGCTCCGCCGAAGGGCAAAAGTGCTCCTGCCCAAGTCCCGCCTCGAGACGGCGGCGCTCCATCCCCAAAGTCCTCTCCTTATTTTTTGTAGGTCAAAATGACTTATATACCAGAAGATGGGCATCGGAGGTGGGCCGGGCTGAGCACAACCCACTAGGGCGCGACTGAGGGGCCAAGCGTGCCCTGGTGTCTTGTGCTCACCAGGTGCCCCCCTCCGGTGGTTATTTGCTCCAGTATTTATTATTTATTCCATTAAAATCCTCATGAAGTTTTAGCTTGTTTGGAGTTGTGCAGAATAGGTGGCCCGACATAGCTTTTCCAGGTCTAGATTTCCAGCTGCCGGAATTCTCCCTCTTTGTGTGTACCTTGCATATTATGAGAGATATTTGCAAAATACATATGGATCTGAATGTGGCAGACCCGTTGACTAAACTTCTCTCACAAGCAAAACATGATCACACCTTAGTACTCTTTAAGTGTTAATCACATAGCGATGTGGACTAGATTATTGACTCTGGTAAATCCTTTGAGTATTGGTCACATGGCGACGTGAACTGTGGGTGTTAATCACATGGTGATGTGAAATATTGGTGTTAATCACATGACGATGTGAACTAGATTATTGACTCTAGTGCAAGTGGGAGACTGAAGGTAATATGCCCTAGAGGCAATAATAAAGTTGTTATTTTATATTTCCTTATATCATGACAAATATTTATTATTCATGCTAGAATTGTATTAACCGGAAACTTGATACATGTGTGAATACATAGACAAAACACCGTGTCCCTAGTAAGCCTCTACTAGACTAGCTCGTTAATCAAAGATGGTTAAGTTTCCTAACCATAGACATGTGTTGTCATTTGATAAATGGGATCACATCATTAGGAGAATGATGTGATGGACAAGACCCATCCGTTAGCTTAGCATTATGATCGTTCAGTTTTATTGCTATTGCTTTCTTCATGTCATATACATATTCCTTTGACTATGAGATTATGCAACTCCCGGATACCGGAGGCATACCTTGTGTGCTATAAAATGTCACAACGTAATTGGGTGATTATAAAGATGCTCTACAGGTATCTCCGAAGGTGTTTGTTGGGTTGGCATAAATCGAGATTAGGATTTGTCACTCTGAGTATCGGAGAGGTATCTCTGGGCCCTCTCGGTAATGCACATCATAAGAAGCCTTGCAAGCAATGTGACTAATGAGTTAGTTGCGGGATGATGTATTACAGAACGAGTAAAGAGACTAGCCGATAACGAGATTGAACTAGGTATGAAGACACTGACGATCGAATCTCGGGCAAGTAACATACCGATGACAAAGGGAATAGCGTATGTTGTCATTATGATTTGACCGATAAAGATCTACGTAGAATATGTAGGAACCAATATGAGCATCCATGTTCCGCTATTGGTTATTGACCGGAGAGGTGTCTCGGTCATGTCTACATAGTTCTCGAATCCATAGGGTTCGCACGCTTAACGTTCGATGACGATTTGTATTATATGAGTTATGTGATTTGGTGATCGAATGTTGTTCAGAGTCCCAGATGAGATCAGGGACATGACGAGGAGTCTCAAAATGGTCGAGAGGTAAATATTCATATATAGCACTACAAAAATATACACTTCCGCGTTGATACATGTTTGTCACAGTAGGTCATGTTTTCTGTCATGCATGTACATCCATGACGATTTTATGACAGAATCAAGATAGTCATACCTGTGCTGTCGTAGAAGTGTTCCATGACATTAGCAAAATTATCATCACGGAAGTGTCCACTTCCATAATGATAAATCGCACGTCATAGAAGTGCTTTTGTCAAGGGTGACCGACACGTGGCATCCACCATAACGGGTCGCCGTTAAGCTATTGGGTTCTGGTTTGGATCCGATAAACCGTTAACAGCCCGGACCAATGGGGATTTTCCACGTGTAAAATTCTCATTGGCCGGAGGAACCACATGTCAGCTCACTGATGGGACAGATGTCATCCACTCATTGGACATGAGGCGCCTATGAAAGATCGACACGTGGCAAGACCCAAAAGTGGCCCATTCTAGTGAAAAAGGCCGGCCCAGTAAGAATTAGCAGGCTGGCCCAGTAAGAATTAGCAGGCCGGCCCATATAAGGCCTACTTGTGTTAGGTCCATTTAAGCCCACAACCCATACGAGATGTGCCAATTCATCCCGTCAACGACCCATTAACGATTTGACATCATTGCAGCCCATCGTAAGTTCGAGCCCGTTAACAGCATGCTATATATTTGGGCTCAATATCGGCCTGATGTGGTTCCGGCGTATTAACGGCCCATTCAAGCGATGGGCCAATTTTCAGGATGTACATCTTTTGGCCTTTTAGCGACCCATTTAAGTGTTGGGCCAATTTCCGGCCCGGTGTGTCTTTCAGCCTGTTGATGACCCATAAGTGAGTTGGGCCATTTGCCGTCAGACCTGAGTTTTGGCCTTTTAACGGCCCATGCTCTTCATTGTACAATTCCATCCCGGTTTCTCTTTCGGCCTGCTAAAGGCCCACAACACAGTTGGGCCATTTACAGTACGACCTGACTTTCGGCTTCTTAGCGGCCCATGCCCTTCATGGTCCAGTATGAGCCCGTTGTCTCTTTCGGCATGCTAAAGGCCCACAGTATAGTTGGGCCATATGTAACACAAACTTAGTATCAGCCTGTTAACGGCCCGTGAAATCAAATGGGCCCACCTGTTGCCCGCTTCGATGTCAGCCTGTTAATGACCCGGGAGGTAAGAGGGCCGACCATTAACTTTTGGCCTGGTAACGGCCCATTAACTTAATGGGCCCACTAAAGTTCGTACATGTCTTTAGGCCCAATTAGATAATTTGAACCCATTACGACGAGCAATTATGCACGGGACCAAAACCGATCAAGCAAAGGTATGGCATACCGGGAAAAATGTTGCACATCCAGCATATATTACAGGAAATTACATCCACTCGGCAATCAAAGATTGATGCCAGTGCAAATAAATGAATAGAACCTAATGATCTACAATGTCACAATCTGCAACCTCAGCGTGGATGACGCCCATAAGCATGTGGGCAAGTTCTTGCTGCTTTGCTACACTGTCTCTGAAAACATTGATTAGTTGTTGTTGCGCACAAATGTGCACCTTTGATTCCTCCACCATTTCCATCATTGCTTTACCCATTAATTGGTTCACAAACATACATTTTTTCCGTTGCATTCGAGACAAAGGAAACTGAACAGATTCAGATCGCGATTTTGGCTGGCTTGTATTATTGATAGTGGAGAGTGTCTTGACCACTACATCATAACATAAATTAGGAGGGGAACCGAACAGATTAATCAAGAGTTATTGCCATATTACCTGGACTAGATTTATTGGAAAGAAACAATGGGGTTGCATTGCTATTTTCAGAGTTTGTCTTCTTATCTTCAGCAGCCTGCACCAAATTAACACACTAGCATTGCTATCGTTGGCCAAGTCAGATAATAGGAAAGCAACATTGACACAACGAACGTTTGGGCAACCAGACCACACCAGCCTACACCACATTAACACAATATGGCACATCTATCATAAGCCAGGTAAGGTAATACGAAAGCAACATTGACACAATGAATGAATGGGCAACCAGAGTAGCACTACAATTCAGTAATGTGCATGATATGAGATAGTGCACTCATGTAGCTCTGTATGCAAAACTACCAGGAAGTTTTCCTTACAAAAATCAACATTGTCGCCTTTAACATTTTGCTACAACTAATTTTAGATCAGATAAAGGTTGGATTCACGCCGATTAACAAAATACATGCTGATGTAAAAATATAGTGATATACAAGAGGTACTTACATCAGCATTGGAGCACAGAGAATTCCCGCAAGATACTTTCCTCGAATACAATCCCAATGGAGAAAATATTCTATCGTTCAACCTTATTTTCTAAAAGAGGGATGGGTAAGAAACATGTATAAAATATGATCAGAATGCTGTAAAATTTCATGATGCGAGGATGCGCACACGCTTCTTAGAATGGAGTTGACATATTTTTGCTGGACTGGAGTGGACTAGTTCTTTGGCCACTGGAATCTGCTTATTATCAGTGGGAGTTGGGTTTCTTTGTGCTGGAGTAGTATCTATGAAAACTGGAGTTGGTTTATTATCTCCTGGTGTTTGGATCTTTTGCAAAGACCTGGTTTGTAACCCTTCTGATTCTAACATAGCCGTCTTCCCCTTGCGTGCCTTATATAGAAGAATGGTGCTTCTATTATAAAACATGCTACAACAGAGATGGAATTTGTACTGAAGAATAGAAAAACATGACATATTGACATGTATTCCCTCCATCCGGAAATAAATGGATGGGTCTAGGCGTATTTCAGTTCTAGATACATCTAGTTTTATCCATTTCTACGACATGTAATCCAGACAGAGGGAGTATGATGTAAGAGCTAGGGATACGCCAGGACAACAGTGTAGAAACACTACTTGAATGTAAAATTGTATGCTAGTGGAATACATACAGAAAAACACTAAGGCAACATATGCGTGTATGATTGGGAAACTAAGATGGCATTGAAAGAGACCACTAGAACAACACTTCAATGTAAAAAAAGAACATGGCATGGTAGACAGATGAAGTACATACTGATGAGTAACAATGCATAAGATATTCAGAAGCATGATGTCCAAACTAAGAAGATGGCATTGCGATAGAGTAGAATGACAGTACTTGAATTTGAAAACATGTTATCATGAATGGAATAGGTACTGAAAAATAGGAAGGCATGCCATATTTACATGCATGATCATCTGGCTAAGTACAAGGCATTGCAAAAGAGTAGATGCACTCCAGGACATTATATGCATGTTGTACCCATATCAAGGGCCAAGTTAGAGCAAGGACCTTGTGGGGTGAATAGGATTCATCATCTTTCTGCAAGTCTTATGAAGAACTGCCTTTACATGTTCCATCATATTGGGTATCATTGACGTCAAGTTTGTTGGCCGTTACATTGCTCCGTGAGGTTCTTGTGGATAAATCAGTGTGTGCAATTATATCTGAGATCCATGGAAGACAACTAGTAGTTAGATTTATGTAATGAGTGCCTGTAGGAGATGACATAAATAGTAGGACTGGGGTTAACTAGCAGCAACATGTCTCAGAAACTAAAGGGAGAACACATATGAAAGCTACAGAATATGTATCGTTTGTACTCGAGATTAACTAGATGGCACACAAAAGTATTAAAGAACAACATAGGTAATGCTAGACGTGGTATAATACTATAATCACCAGCGTGTGGGATAGCATTGGCTGATGGATGATAACTATGGAACATCGTTACCTAAAGAACAAGTCTCTTAGCTAAACTATGTAACAACATTAACTCCTGAACAAGACCCGTAAGAGATCAGCATGAATATACAGTGAAATGTGATAATCTAGTTTCCATGCTTAGATGAATAACAAAGCCATAAATGTTGCACACAAGTAAGATGAGGGTACAACCTATCTGGCTGCCATCCATAGGAGTGGGAATCATGTGCTGACTTATCGATGGCCCTGCAGTTGTTGTGGCTATCCATGTCGGGAACGCACATTTGATGCAGGAAACTATTGAGTGGGGACTATAGCTCTCTTCTCGTGTATGCTTCCCTTGTTGGAGCAGCTGCGGTGAGTCGGAAGACGATGTGGTTGAAGATGCAGAAAACGCATAATGTTAAGAACGACACATCTCTTTGATATGAAGAAATACCCTAAGAGATCAACAACAACGTACAAGAGTGGTCACACGTCTGTTGACTGAAGTCTAAAATGGGGTCACATGATTTTATTTTATTTTGTTACTGTCCGATCTACGCCGGATGGCTTGATGGCCGTCTTGTGCCTCTCAGCTCACATTGTTCGAAATCTTCCCCGAAGAGCCAGCGACCACCAGCAGAGAAGCCCACCTCCACCGTCCGTGGCCCCGACCAAAACCCCGCTCCCTACCCTACCACACTGCCATGGTTGCACTACCCCGGGCCAATCCACAAAGACTCGCCGTTGTTGGTGTCAAAACAAGCGGATCTCGGGTAGGGGTTCCGAACTGTGCGTCTAGGATTGATGGTAACAGGAGACGGGGGACACGATGTTTACCCAGGTTCGGGACCTCTCTATGGAGGTAATACCCTACTTCCTACTTGATTGATCTAGATGAATACGAGTATTACAAGAGTTGATCTACCACGAGATCGTAATGGCTAAACCCTAAAAGTCTAGCCTGACTATGATTATGAGGATGTATCTACGGACCTAGCCCTCCGGTTTATATAGGCACAGGAGGGATCTAGGGTTACACAAGGTCGGTTACAGAGAAAGGACTCTTCATATTTGGTCGCCAAGCTTGCCTTCCACACCAAGGAGAGTCCCATCCAGACACGGGTAGAGTCTTCGGTCTTTGTATCTTTACGGCCCATCAGTCCGGCCCATATCCAATATACTGGACACCTGAGGACCCCTTAGTCCAGGACTCCCTCAGTATCCCTAGAACCAGGCTTCAATGACGAGGTGTCCAAC
The DNA here is from genome assembly GCF_003073215.2 of Triticum urartu. NCBI lineage: Eukaryota > Viridiplantae > Streptophyta > Magnoliopsida > Poales > Poaceae > Triticum > Triticum urartu. Next base: position 89,162,381 of record NC_053026.1, read on the forward strand.
GCGCAGACTGTCTTCGGCATTGCAAGGCGGGTTCCCCTTTCCGAATAGTCCAAGATAGTCTTCGGATAAAACGAATGTGTCCGGATCTGCAACACAAGTACCACACACGACTGCAGAGAATATAATATTTCATGAGTCCCATCTGCTGACAACTTTTTGCAAGATGACATCACACATGTCCCATCATTATATCAAACCGTTTTTGTCTGCCGTTCCGCGTTTCGAGATGTGGTTTCCATTGGCACATCTTGTCAAAGCAGAGACCGTGTCCCCTTATTGCGGGATTCTCATCAATACGGGCATGGGTAACCCAACAGCGCTGTTTACACAGCCCTTGGGAATAGGCGAGTTTTAGGGCGAGTAGGGAGGCGTTCGATATTTACTGCCTTTATAAGGGGATAGGGATCACCCTTCTTCTCCCACGCCTTCTCTCTTCCTCTGCCCTTCCAATCTTGAGCTCTAGTGCCCAAGTTCTCATCTTTTCCCCACTCGAGAAAGTTCTCAACCATGTCCAAATCCGGAGGTCAAGGCAAGTGGATGGCCTCCTCCGTCAAGGAGAAGGACATTACTGAGCTTTGGGCGGCCGGGTACCTGGCAAAGGAAATCACCCACCGTCTTCCAGCCAAGGGGCAAGTCGTCCCCACACCGAAGCCCAACGAGAGGGTGTTATTCATCCCTCATTTCCTCCGCAGCCTAGGGTTTCCACTCCACCCTTTCATCCGTGGCTTGATGTTCTATTACGGGATAGACTTCCATGATCTAGCCCCAAACTCTTTCCTCAACATCTCGGCGTTCATCGTCGTGTGTGAGGCCTTCCTCCGCATCCAACCCCACTTTGGGCTATGGCTCAAGGTCTTCAACGTGAAGCCGAAGGTGGTGGATGGCCAGCACGTGGAGTGCGGAGGCACCATGGTGGGCAAGCTGACCAATGTCTCCTGGCCAAAAGGCACTTTCATGGAGACTGTTAAGGAACGACAGAAACTGTGGTTCTACATCACAGAACCCCGCGGTGCCACCTGGGCCACGGCTGCCGATTTCAAATCCGGAGCTCCAATGCGGCTCACCTCATGGATTGAGAAGAGCCCGAATTGGTCTTCGTTAGACGAGGTAATAGCGCTACAAATGCGCATTCAAAGCATGGTGGATAAGGATATTAAGCTTGTCGACGTAATCCAAGTGATGCTGGTTCGCCGGATCCTCCCTTACCAAAGCCGAAGCCGCCCTTTATGGGAGTTCAATCCGAAGAAGCACCAAACTCTGGAAAGGCTCTTTGGAACCACTCACGAAGATGCCTGGAAATTGCTCTTCAAAGGCAATGAGACGCCGCCAGCCATAGATTCGGACCGCAGGCACGACATTACCCACCCTGCCAACGAGGTAAGCCTTTAACACATCCTCTACTTGCTTGTTTCAAGGAGGATACCTAAACTTTTATTATCATTGCTTCTTCAGGAATGGATGGTGAGGGCGAAGCGAATTCGGTGTCCGGCTCCGCTACCCGAGGAACCAATCATCCCGCGCCTAGCTAAGATGCTGTTGCCGGCGCCCTATACGACACCGGAGAAGAAGGCCAAGGGGGTCCGGAGTGGCCCCTGCCGCAAGGGCGCTTCGGACGTGACATCCGAAGACAAGACCCACTCCTCCGTCGCCGAAGATGACTCTCCCCCTGATGGGGGGGAGGAATAAGAGGGTGGCATCCACAAATCTGGAGGCGGAGGCGCCCAAGAGGGGGAAAGGCCTCCTTGTGGATAACTCCGCGTGGGACGTCGACAACAGCCCAGAGCGAAGCCCCCAGACCAAGCCCCTGGCCGCATCGTGAGTACTAAGAACCCGCACTCATCTATTTATCTGGCCTCTCCAATCTATGGTATTAATATGGTTAATCATGTTATTGCAGTCCGGCCCATGATAGCTCCCAGCGATCCTCATCAAGAGGCTCGTTGGTTTCGAAGGCAATGGCCAGCGAGACACCGCCGGCCACTTACTCTCCCAAGGCCAAGGGGGATGACAAGGTGCTGTCCCAAAGGACCTTCATAGGCTAGGGAGAGGTTCAGGAGGCCGTCATGGTGGCGCCAAGAGGCAAGACCTCGGCTTCCGGACACATGGGGGAGCAGATCCCCATGGCAATCCGGAGACCCATGCGGCTCCGGAATCTAGCGAACAACCTCCTTCGAAAGAAGGGGGTGTGCCTGTTCCGCCGGTGACCTCTGTCCAACCAGAGGCACCGGATAATCTACTGGAAGCTCTACGAGGCACTTCCATTGTGGAAGAACACCGTATCCTTATGGGTACGGTGATTGAGAAGGTTCAGTCCATCAAGAGCGGACTGACCGAAGCCTACAGCGGCCTGCTGACAGGTTTTGAGGTAAGCAACGTAACAAGGGAAATCCCAATATAGACAGTAGCCCCTGAGACACTGTCCGGTGTTCGAAAAGAAAAGCCGGACAGGGGATCAATGAAATTTCGTAGAAAACTAACTAAAATGTGTCTGATGTGAATACGCAGGCTTCGTTGCTGGCCACGACCTCACACACTGCCGAAGCCGGCCCGACGCATAGATTGGAGCGGGCCGAGGAGGAGCTCGGCCAAGCGAGGAAGCAGCTGGAAGACCAGCAAGGTATGTAATGACGCGCTATACATTCGGAAAGAATAAATGATGTATATTGACCGTGGTGTCATGATATGTGTAGGGACGACGACCGATGTCGAGGTCCTTAAAATGGCCCTGGCCGAAGCCGAGGGGAAAGCTATCAAGGAGCAGGCCACTCGTAAGAAGCTTAAGGCCCGGCTGAACGAGGTCCACCAAGAGCTCCAGGATGCTGTGAAGAAGTATGAGACCTTGGAGGGCGATGTTTCGGCTTGAGAGACCGAACTTGCCAAGGCTCGTCAAAGCTTGTAAGCGGCCTGGGTTGAAGCCTAGGGTGCCCTCCAGGAGATCTAGGAGGCCAAGAAGATCACGGTGGGTAATGCGTTTAGTATGCAAAGAAAGTATTTGAAGAAGAAGTATTTCTTACTAACCCAGATTCGGAGTTCTTCGGGGGCAGTTACAGATCTGCCGCGCAGTGTGTCCGACGCTGCAGAGTTCTTTCGAGCCGAAGAAGGGAGCTTGACAGAGAAGCTGTTCTGGTCGCAGTACCTTGCACCAAAGCATCCCGTTCCCTTTACCGATCAGCTAAAATAGCTGGTTGAGCTGCATAGGGAGGCCGAACTGGCCATGAAGGATTTGATAATCCGGATGTGGCCTGCCGAAGCTATGCCCGGCAGCTACGTCGGCTCGTGCAGCGGCTGGTGAATGCATGTCCTCGGCTGGACGTCGTCAAGCGATCGACCTGCATTGAAGGTGCGTGCATGGCCTTCACCCGCATCAAGGTGTGGTGGGCGAGGATGGACACCGTCAAGCTGACGACCGAGGGGCCGCCAGAGGGCAAGGAGCACCGCACGCCAGAGCAGTATTTTGCAGATGTCCTGGAGGGGTCTCGCATTGTAGCAACACATTGTGCGCAAGACATTATTTTCGAATGGATACATTCATGTTGTCTTTGCCTTGTATGATGAAACAAAATCTTTATGTAATATAATGGTTTGCTATTTGAAGAATTTCTCCTCCTGTGCGGCCGTGTTATGTGAAATCTGAGATTTGGCCAGTCGTCGGCTTCTCCCCCATGTAGGAAATACGGGGGTGTTCGGGATGTAATCTAAACACTCTTGATCCAATTGTTTGCTCCTTGAAGGAGGTGTTTAGCGCGACGAACCAGGCAATCGGACTATGCGGCTTTAGCACCCTCACTTAGCCATAGGAGTTTGACAATAGAAATATAGGCGCAGCCCCTAGTATCCGGACTAGGATGCTGTAAACACTTGATCGGGTAAGTACCAATCCCTCGCGTAATGCAGAAAAAATCTCTAAGGATTTGAGACCTCCGAAGAGCTGACCGGCTCTCGCCGCATCATGACAGTTAGTTTTCAGCTTTCTCTACCGAGGTGCTCACCTGGGTAAGCCAGGGCACAATCGCAGTAGTTCTCCCTTTACTACCCTAGCCGATACATCGGAACGTAAGGTAGTAAGCACAAGAGCCGGGCAACCCAACTATTGACCAAAGACATGATTCAGAGCCAATGCATATAGTGCTAAATTCGGGGTGCCGAACTGTACTGTAAAAGTGTTCGGACTTTTGTTGCCATGTTGTGGGGCGCTATGAAGCCCCTGGCACATTGAAATGCACCAGAGTGTACGGGTGTTATCTGATAGAGTTACCAGAAAAGAAAAGACAAAAAGGAAGAAAAAGAAGAACATGTAGTAAGCTAGAGCCATTAAATTTGGTCCGCAAACTGTTTCTATTATAATTTCATTGGTGCGCTAAAGTGCATTTATACAAGTAGTGCAATAAGCAGAAGGCTATTGACGATGCCTTAACCAAGGGAGAGCTGCATGTGGGTCCTGAAAGCAGGTAAAGTGATTGTTAAAGAAATCACCTAAAGATTCCCAAGTATGTCCATGCTTCTTGTCGTCTTGGTGTCTTTATCCTTCGAAAAGAATCGACGGTCAAGCCGTCAGGAAAGGCCCGTGAAAAGGGAAAAAAGGGGAAATAGTGAAAGTATGTGTGTCCGGGGCGATCAAGCCGTATTGCGGATCACAAGCTGGTTATGCCTCCATCCGTGTCCATGGTACTTTTAGTACGTAATTATGTACGTGCGGTACAATTGCCGCCACATGGTTAGGACTGGGATGGAGGCCAAATTGCTAGTCGAGCTCTTGACGAGTCGAGTTGTCCTAATGTAGAATGGTTCGGACTCTCTTGACAGTGTCCGGGGGATCGGCTGCCAAATTGAGGTTCTGCTTGAAAAGGCCGCCATGTTTCTCTACCGCTAAGGCCGTGGTGTGCTCCTCGGTGCGGAGGGAGTGTTCCGTGTTTCCATTAACTGTTATGACGCCGCATGGTCTGGGCATCTTGAGCTTGAGATAAGCGTAGTGTGGCACCGTGTTGAATCGAGCAAATGCGGTTCGTCCGAGCAGTGCGTGGTAGCCGCTGCGAAAGGGGATGATATCGAAGATTAACTCCTCGCTTCGGAACTTGTCCGGGGATCCGAAGACAACCTCCAGTGTGATTGAGCCTGTACAGCGGGCCTCTACGCCTGGTATGATTCCTTTAAAGGTAGTCTTTGTGGGCTTGATCCGTGATGGGTTAATGCCCATTTTGCGCATTGTATCCTGATAGAGCAAGTTGAGGCTGTTGCCACCGTCCATTAGGACTCACGTCAGGTGGAACCCATCAATTATTGGGTCCAGGACCAGTGCGGTTGAACCGCCATGACGGATACTGGTCGGATGATCCCGGCGATCAAAAGTGATCGGGCATGACGACCATCGATTAAATTTTGGGGCGACTGGCTCTATCGCGTAGACGTCCGTGAATGCGCGCTTGCGCTCCCTTTGGGGGATGTGGGTAGCGTATATCATGTTCACCGTTTTGACCTGAGGGGGAAACTTCTTCTGTCCCCCTGTGTTCGGCAGCTGGGGCTCCTCGTCGTCGTCTTCACTTTGCGATCCCTTATCCTTGCTTTCGGCATTTAACTTGCCGGCCTGTTTGAAAACCCAACAATCTCTATTGGTATGATTGGGTGGTTTGTCTGGGGTGCCGTGAATCTGGCACGGATGATCAAGTATGCGGTCCAAGCTAGATGAGCCCGAATTGTTCTTTTTGAACGGCTTCTTCCACTGACCGGACTTAGAGCCACTGAATCCGACATTGACTACCGTATCCTCGGTGTTGTCATTGTTATTTCGGCGCTTGTATTTGTTGCGTCGAGACTTGTTGTTGCTATTTTTAGCTTCGGGGGTGCCGGCGTCGCTTGCATTGTTTTTGCTATAGGCCAGCCAACTATCCTCGCCCACTCAAAAGCAGGTCATGAGTGCCGTGAGGGCTGCCATTGTCTTTGGCTTCTCTTGGCCGAGGTGGCGGGCGAGCCATTCATCGTGGATGCTGTGTTTAAAGGCCGCTAGGGCTTCGGCATCCGGACATTCGACGATCTGGTTCTTTTTAGTTAAGAACCTGGTCCAGAATTTCCTGGCGAACTCACTGGGTTGTTGAACTATATGGCTTAAGTCATCAGCGTCCGGAGGTCGAACATATGTACCTTGGAAGTTATCAAGGAAGGCTTCTTCCAAGTCCTCCCAGCTGCCGATGGAATTTTCGCGCAGGTGCTACCTCTTGAGCTTGCATTGGATTTCCCCGAAGAGGAAGGGATGATGCAGCAGAGTAGCGTAAGTGAGGGAGTCCTGGATTAGGGGGTCTCTGGACAGCCGGACTATCTCCATTGGCCGGACTGTTAGACTATGAAGATACAAGATTGAAGACTTCGCCTCGTGTCCGGATGGGACTCTACTTGGTGTGGAAGGCAAGCTAGGAAATACATATATGGATATCTCCTCCTTTGTAACCGACCTTGTGTAACCCTAACCTTCTTCGGTGTCTATATAAACCGAAGGGTTTTAGTCTGTAGGACAAGAATCACAACATACAATCATACCATAGGCTAGCTTCTGGGGTTTAGCCTCTCTGATCTCGTGGTAGATCTACTCTTGTAACACCCATATCTTCAATATTAATCTAGCAGGACGTAGGGTTTTACCTCCATCAAGAGGGCCCGAACCTGGGTAAAACTTCGTGTACCTTGCCTCCTGTTACCATCCGGCCTAGACGCACAGTTCGGGACCCCCTACCTGAGATCCACCGGTTTTGACACCGACATTGGTGCTTTCATTGAGAGTTCCTCTGTGTCGTCGCCGTTAGGCTTGATGGCTCCTACTATCATCGATAGCGATGCAGTCCAGGGTGAGACTTTTCTCCCCAGACAGACCTTCGTATTCGGCGGCTTTGCACTGCGGGCTAATTCGCTTGGCCATCTGGAGCAGATTGAAAGCTACGCCCCTGCCCATCAGGCCAGATTTGGAAGTTTGAATTACACGACCAACATCCATGGGGACTTGATCTTCGACGGATTCGAGCCACAGCCGGGCGCGCTGCACTGTCGTGATGTGTATGACCTAGCTCTGCCATCGGACGGTACCCCAGAGGCCGCGCCCGCATCAGCTCCGACCCTTAGCTCGGAGCCAACTGCGCCAATCGAGGACGGGTGGCTAGACACCGCCTCAGGGGCTGCAGTCTCGACGGCGATCGAGCCAAACACCAACATAATCCTCTGCCCAGCCCGTGACTCCAAGGTGCCGGACTCTCCTCCGGACCCCGAACCATCCGCGCCCCTGCCAATCAAATCCGATTGGGCGCCGATCATGGAATTCACCGCTGCGGATATCTTTCAACACCCGCCCTTCGACGACATTCTGAATTCACTAAAGTCTCTCTCTTTGTCAGGAGAGCCCTGGCCGGATTATGGCCAACAGGACTAGGATGCGTACGACGAAGAAATTCGACGCCCACCCACCACCCATTTGTAGCCACTGTCGATGATTTAACCGACATGCTCGACTTCGATTCCGAAGACATCGACGGTATGGACGACGATGTAGGAGACGAACATGAACCAGCACCTATAGGGCACTGGAAAGCCACCTCGTCGTATGACATATACATGGTGGATACAACCAATGAAGGCAACGACGACGAGACAGCGGAGGATGACCCCTCCAAGAAGCAACCCAAGCGCCGACGTCAGCGGCGCCGCTCTAAGTCCCGCCAAAGCAAAAGTGGTGATACCGGCACATGAGATAATAACACTCCGGATAGCGCTGAAGAGAACAAAAATCCCCTCCAGCAAGAGTTAGATTAGGAGGATGAAGGAGCCAGCTCTCCTGAGAGAGCGACTGGCGGAGAGGAGGAGGATGACAATTACATGCCCCCCTCCGAAGGCGAGGCAAGCCTCGGCGACGATGAATTCGCCGTACCAGAGGATCCCGTCGAACAAGAGCGCTTCAAGCGCAGGCTTATGGCCACAGAAAATAGCCTGAAGAAAAAGCAGCAGCTTCAAGCTGATCAAGATCTGCTAGCTGACAAATGGACTGAAGTCCTCGCAGCCAAGGAATATAAACTTGAGCGTCCCTCCAAGAGTTACCCAAGGCGCATGTTACTACCCCGACTGGAGGAAGAAGCGTATGATACGGCTGATCGGCCACCTTGTGGCCGCGATAGAGAGGCATTCCAGCCAAAAGCTCAGCCTCCACTCAACACCATCCAAATAAAAAGGCATGGGGAGATACGCCAGACCTGCGAGACATATTGGAGGACAAAGCAAAGCATTCAAGATCGATCTACGGATCACGAGGGCGCACCACTCTACGAGATGGTAAACGTCACGCCGGATACAGTAAAAGAAAATCCGACCGGGCCGAACACAGCGGGCAGGACCCATACGAGCTGCGTCGTGATATAGCCCAATACAGAGGCGTCGCACATCCCTTATGCTTCACAGATGAAGTAATGGAACATTAATTCCCAAAAGGTTTCAAACCTGTAAACATTGAATCATATGACGGCACTACAGACCCTGCGGTATGGATTGAGGACTTCCTCCTCCACATCCACATGGCCCGCGGTGATGACTTACATGCCATCAAGTACCTCCCACTAAAACTCAAAGGACCAGCGTGGCATTGGCTGAATAGCTTGCCAGCGGACTCCATTAGCTGTTGGGAAGATCTGGAAGCCGCATTCCTCAACAACTTTCAGGGCACTTATGTGCGACCACCAGACGCCGATGACTTGAGCCACATAATTCAGCAGCCAGAAGAGTCGGCCAGGCAATTCTGGACTTGGTTCCTTACAAAGAAAAATCAAATCGTCGACTGTCCGGATGCGGAGGCCTTAGCGTCTTTCAAGCACAACATCCGAGACGAGTGGCTAGCCCGGCACCTTGGTCAGGAAAAGCCGAAATCTATGGCAGCCCTCACGATGCTCATGACCCGCTTTTGTGCGGGAGAAGACAGCTGGTTGGCTCGCAGTAATAACATATCAAAGAACCATGGTACCTTAGATACCAAGGACGGCAATAGTAGGTCACGTCGCAACAAGCATAAGCGCCGCATTAACGGCAAAAGTACTGAGGATACGGCAGTCAATGCCGGATTCAAAGGCTGTAAATCCGGTCAACGGAAAAAGCCATTCAAACAAAGTACGCCGGGTCCGTCCAGCTTGGACCGTATACTCGATAGCTCGTGTCAAATACACGACACCTCAGACAAGCCAGCCAATCACACCAATAGGGATTGTTGGGTGTTCAAGCAGGCCGGCAAGCTAATTGCCGAAAACAAGGACAAGGGGCCGCATAGTGATGACGAGGAAGAACCCCGGCAGCCGCACACTGGAGGACAAAAGAGGTTCCCCTGCAAGTGCGGACGGTGAACATGATATACGCAACCCACATCCCCAAGAGGGAGCGGAAGCGTGCGCTTAGGGACGTATATGCGTTGGAGCCAGTCGCCCCATAGTTCAACCCTTGGTCCTCCTGTCCGATCACCTTCGATCGCAGGGACCACCCCACTAGTATCCGTCACGGCGGATTTGCCGCACTGGTCCTAGACCCAATCATCGACGGATTTCACCTCACTCGAGTCCTTATGGACGGTGGCAGTAGGCTGAACCTGCTTTATCAGGACACAGTGCGCAAAATGGGTATAGACCCCTCAAGGATCAAACCCACAAAGACGACCTTTAAAGGTGTCATTCCAGGTGTAGAGGCCCACTCCACAGGCTCAATTACACTGGAAGTGGTCTTCGGATCCCCGGATAACTTCCGAAGCAAAGAGTTAATCTTCGATATAGTCCCGTTCCGCAGTGGTTATCACACGCTGCTCGGACGAACCGCATTCGCTAGATTCAGTGCGTTGCCACATTATGCATACCTCAAGCTCAAGATGCCAGGACCTCGCGGAGTTATTATAGTCAACAGAAACACAGAGCGCTCTCTCTGAACAGAGGAGCACACTGCGGCCCTTGCAGCAGAAGCGCAAAGCAGCCTCTCAAGGCAATCTACCAGTTCGTCGTTTCAAAGCCCGGACACCTTCAAGCGCGCTCGGGGCAATTGGCAAACAGACCGCCTGGCGCTATCTGAGCTCACGTAGCAATACGACGGCCACCCCAATCCCAGCCCAACAGCATTGTTCGTGCCGCGCGTACATAATTACGCATTAAAAATACCGTGGGCACAGGTAGGGAGGGAGGGCACAACTACGGCATGCCCCAAAACGCGGCCTAAACCGCACCAGGGGATTTCCATTTGGTTATTTTTCTTTTTCTTTCAGGACTTCAATCTCTGGAAACACTGTCCGGCAGCTCTATTGCCGAACACATGATACAGCAACCAAGGAGGCCGACAACTACGGAATTCCCAGGTGGATTACATATTTCATATAATTCCTTAGCTCGCCCTTGGAAGGGACATAGTCCTACTCTTTTGCCTATTACACTATCTGTATCACTCTACTTTAATGCAATTTTTTAATATATAATGCATGACATTACGACTATTATCGCATTTTTGTTATATGTATACATATCTATGTGTTCATTAATGACGCCTAGCAACTATACACTCTGGTACGGCCAATGCACCAGGGGCTTACGTACCCACAATATGGTGTGAAAAGTCCGAACACTTTCACAAGTGCGGCACCCCGAACTAATAGCATTATATGCATCAGCTCCAAATCATGTCTTTGGTCAAATGTTGGGTTTGCCCGGCTCCTATGTTTTGGTACCTTACGTTCCGCTCTATCGGCTAAGGTAGCGCTAGGAGAACTACTGCAATTGTGCCCCGGTTCTGCCGGGCCGAGCACCTCAGTAGAGAAAGCTAAAACTGACTGTCATGATAAGGCGAGAGACTGGTCGCTTTTCGGCGAGGTTTTTCGAGTCCTTAAAGACTTATGTCGCTTAGGGCGAGGGGCCGGCTCCGTCCGGCTTACAGGCGTGTATTGCGCCCCGAATTCGGCCTTACGAATACCAGGCGATTCACCGAAATTTAAAATTATAGAATTCTATGGCTAAGTGAGAGTGATAAAGCATTATTAGTCCGGTTGCCTTGTTCGTTGTGCTCAGCACCTCCCTCGAAGGACCCAAACATGGGAACAAGAGTCCTCAGGTTTATCCCGAACACCCCGGCACTCGTGGCATGGGGGCAGAAGCCGAGGACTAGCCATCTCTCAAATTGGATAAACATCCAAACAGAAGGTAATATTTTAAATTCACACAAGCGTTGCATAGCGAATACGATACAAGTTTTCATACACATAGGACAAAACGAGCAAGTCTCATTCAAATATTACATTTTGTGAACACTCATCCGCGATAAGACGGGCGCTCGGCAGAACACCCTCGTAGTACATCTCGGGGTGGCGGTGCTCCTTGCCCTCCGGTGGCCCCTCCTTGATCAGCTTCACGGCGTCTAGCTTGACCCACTGCGTTTTTACACGGGCGAAGGCCCGGCGTGCACCTTCAATGCAAACAGATCGCTTGACGACCTCCAGCCGTGGGCAGGCATCAACAAGCCGCCTCACCAGGCCAAAGAAGTTGTTTGGAAGGGCATCGCCAGGCCACAACCGGACTATGAAGCCCTTCATGGCCTGATCGGCCACCTTATGTAGCTCGGCCATCTGCTTCAGCTGGTCACTCATCGGCACCGGATGTTCGGCCTCAGCATACTGAGACCAGAACAGCTTCTCCATCGAGCTACTGTCCTCGGCCTGGTAAAATTGTGTGGCATCGGACACACTGCGGGGCAAATCTGCGAATGCTCCTGAAGAGCTCCGGATCCGGGGCCTTCTGGGCCTCGGCCTTGGCACTCTTCGCGCTCTCACGGGCCGCGGCAAGCTCAGACTCTCGCGTCTTCAAGTCAAGCTCCAACGCCTCGTGCTTCCTCACGAGAGCCTGGAGCTCTTGCTGCACCTCGCCCACCCGAGCCTCGTGCCTCTCTCGCTCGGTGCGCTCCTGGGCCGCCTTCTCTTCGGCCTGGGACAGCGCTTGCTTCAGGATCGCCACCTCGGTCGTGGCCCCTGGCAAACATACAATGATCCTGTCATTCAGCAATCGCGTCCTTTTTCTCATCTATAGATGGGGTATTACTTACCCTTGTTCTCCTCAAGCTGCCTCTTAGCAAGGCTGAGCTCTTTCTGGGAGCCCTCGAGGGCCTCCTTCAGTACGGCGACCTCCACAGTTAGTGCGGCGGACGCCAGCAGCGAAGCCTGCATATGCATATTGACATACTTATATTAGACTCCTGCGATATTATTTGATCCTCTATTCGGCTTTTCTTTGTGAACACCGAACAAAGCATCAGGGGCTACTATCTATGTGGTAATATTTCTACTACATTTTAAAACACTTACCTCGAAGCCTGTTAGAAGGCTAGTACAGGCTTCAGTCAATCCGCTCTTGGCGGACTGAACCTTCTGGATCACCGCACTCATGATAGTGCGGTGCTCCTCCTCGATGGAAGCGCTGCAAAGCGCTTCCAACATAGTGTCCAGCACCTCTGGATGGACAGAGGTCACCGGCACAGGCGTCTCACCCCCCTTAGAAGGGGACCGCCTGCCCGAGCTCGGAGCCGTTGGAGGGTCCGGCACGGTGTTCGGCTGAGGGCCGAACTCGGAGCTCTCGGGGACCCCGTCCCCTCGGCTCCCGGAGTCCGGAAGGTCGCCTTGAGGCGCCTCCGGGACTGTCCCCCCGATCCGGTGCCTCTTGAGACAGCACCTCGGCATCGTCGGCTGGATGAGGGGAGGTGGCGGTCGGGACTGGATTGCTATCCATGTCCGACGAGCCCAGGGAGCCGTCCGAGGATACCTCGATATTGGCTCGGGGCGGCCTGCACAATTGAGTTCGGCGTTAGGGAAAGCAATGCGACAAAGGAATCCTATGGGTTACTTTGGTATCCGAATACTTACGATCTCCCCTAGGGCTTGGCCCTGGGCAACCACTCGACTTCACTTTCGTCGGCGGCGGTAGAGCTGTCCGGAAGGAGCGTCCTTCCCTTCTTGGACCCTCCGGCCTCTCCAGTTGGGGCGGCCTTCCTTTTCTTGTCTCCCCCAGTCGGTGGGGGAGCCTCTTCTTCCTCTTCCTCGTCTTCGAGGGAAGAGTGCGCCGCAGACTCATCGGACGGTGAGTCCAACGATGCCTGGCGTCAGGAACTCTTTCGAGCTCCCTTGGCCTTCTGGGTCTTCTCCGGCACCTTATAAGGGGTCGGAGTCAACATCTTCGCCAGAAGGGCATCTGCAGGGCCTTCGGGCAAGGGAGCCGGACAGTCGATTTGTCCGGCCATCTTCTGCCAGTCCTGTTAATGGCACGAGAGTTTGGATCCCGCATAGAATCAATCTATATAGAAAACAAGTATCCTGTGAAAGGTAAAACAACTTACCGCACTGGCGTGGCGCTTCGCGCTGAATCCGCAATCCTCAGTAATGGGGGGAGGGACCGCGGCGCCCTTGAACAGCACCCTCTAGGCATCTTCATGAGTCGTGTCGAAGAGCCTGTTCAGAGTTCGGTGCTGCGCCGGATTGAACTCCCACAAGGTAAACTCCCATTGTTGGCACAGGAGTATCCGACGGACGAGCATAACCTGGACTATGTTGACAAGCTTGAGCTTCTTATCCACCATGTTCTGAATACATGACTGGAGTCTGGTCAGCTCTTTTGAATTACCCCAGGACAGGCCCTTCTCTTTCCAGGAGGTGAGCCGCATGGGGATGCCAGATCGGAACTCGGGGGCCGCCACCCATGCGGGGTCGCGCGGCTCGGTGATATAGAACCACCCCGATTGCCACCCCTTTATGGTGTCCACGAAGGTGCCCTCGAGCCATGTGATGTTGGGCATCTTGCCCACCATGGCGCCTCCGCACTCCGCCTGGCGGCCGCTCACTACCTTCGGCTTGACATTGAAGGTCTTCAGCCATAAGCCGAAGTGGGGCTTGATGCGGAGGAAGGCCTCGCACACGACGATGAAAGCCGAGATGTTGAGGATGAAGTTCGGGGCCAGATCGTGGAAATCCAGGCTGTAATAAAACATGAGCCCCTGGACGAAGGGATGGAGAGGGAATCCCAGTCCGCGGAGGAAATGGGTGAGGAATACCACCCTCTCATGGGGCTCCGGGGTGGGGATGAGCTGTCCCTCATTTGGGAGCCGGTGCGCGATATCGTCGGGCAGGTATCCGGCTCTCCTCAGCTTCTTGATGTGTCCCTTCGTGATGGAGGAGACCATCCACTTGCCTCCCGCTCCGGACATGGTTGGAGAAGGTTGAGATGGAAGTGAGGACTTGGGCGCTAGAGCTCGAGTGTGCGGGAGCGGATGAGCAAAGGAGGAAGAAGGCATGGATAGAAAGGTGAATCCTTATCCCTTTATATGGGCGGACAAAATTAAACGTCCCCACTTGCCTGGTAAAACTCGCTTATCCCCCAAGTGCCACAATTGATGGCGCGGTTGGGTTACCCACGCCCGTATTGATGAGAATCCCGTAATAAGGGGACCCGATCTCTGCTTTGACAAGACGTGTCAAAAAACTGCCTCGCGTTATGTGCGGGGCTGGTTAAAAGAAATGGTTCGAATAATCACCGGGCCATGACGTAACATCATGTTGCCACAACAAGCTAGCGGATTAGATCTGCGAAAACAATATTCTCTCTATGGTGAAATGTGGGACTTATTTTGCAGGGTCGGACACTATCCTCGTATTCAAATTCTTCTGTGATGTATTCGGAGAAGGAACCCGCCTTGCAATGCCGAAGACAACTGCGCGCCGGACTCATCGTCATTGAAGCCTGGTTCAGGGGCTACTGAGGGAGTCCTGGATTAGGGGGTCTCCAGACAGCTGGACTATCTCCATTGGCCGGACTGTTTGACTATGAAGATACAAGATTGAAGACTTCGTCTCGTGTCCGGATGGGACTCTACTTGGTGTGGAAGGCAAGCTAGGCAATACGTATATGGATATCTCCTCCTTTGTAACCGACCTTGTGTAACCCTAACCTTCTTCGGTGTCTATATAAACCGAAGGGTTTTAGTCCGTAGGACAAGAATCACAACACACAATCATACCATAGGCTAGCTTCTAGGGTTTAGCCTCTCTGATCTCGTGGTAGATCTACTCCTGTAACACCCATATCTTCAATATTAATCTAGCAGGACGTAGGGTTTTACCTCCATCAAGAGGGCCCAAACCTGGGTAAAACTTCGTGTCCCTTGCCTCCTGTTACCATCCGGCCTAGACGCACAGTTCGGGACCCCCTACCCGAGATCCGTCGGTTTTGACACCGATAGTAAGTATTTCCCTCAGTTTTTGAGAACCAAGGTATCAATCCAGTAGGAGGCCACACTCAAGTCCCTCGTACCTGCACAAAACGTTAGCTACTCGCAACCAACGCGATTAGGGGTTGTCATTCCCTTCACGGTCACTTACGAGAGTGAGATCTGATAGATATAATATTTTTGGTATTTTTGGTATAGAGATGCAAAGTTAAAAGTAAAAGGCAAAGTAAAAAGCAAAGCAAGATTAAAGTGATGGAGATTGGTATGATGAGAATAGACTCGGGGGCCATAGGTTTCACTAGTGGCTTCTCTCAAGAGCATAAGTATTCTACGGTGGGTGAACAAATTACTGTTGAGCAATTGATAGAATTACTGTTGAGCATAGTTATGAGAATATCTAGGCATGATCATGTATATAGGCATCACATCCGTGACAAGTAGACCGAAACGATTTTGCATCTACTACTATTACTCCACTCATCGACCACTATCCAGCATGCATCTAGAGTATTAAGTTAAAAACAGAGTAAGGCTTTAAGCAAGATGACATGATGTAGAGAGATAAATTCATGCAATATGAAATAAACCCCATCTTGTTATCCTCGATGGCAACGATGCAATATGTGCCTTTCTGCCCCTTCTATCACTGGGAAAGGACACCGCAAGATTGAACCCAAAGCTAAGCACTTCTCCCATGGCAAGAACTACCAATCTAGTTGGCCAAACCAAACGGATAATTCGAAGAGACTTGCAAAGATAACCAATCATACATAAAAGAATTCAGAGAAGATTCAAATACTATTCATAGATAGACTTGATCATAAACCCACAATTCATCGGACTCAACAAACACACCGCAAAAAGAAGAAGACTACATCGAATAGATCTCCATGAGAGAGGGGAGAACTTTGTATTGAGATCCAAAAAGAGAGAAGAAGCCATCTAGCTAATAACTATGGTCCCGAAGGTCTGAGGTAAACTACTCACACTTCATCGGAGAGGCTATGATGATGTAGAAGCCCTCCGTGATGACGGCCCTCTCCGACGAAGCTCCGGAATAGGCCCCAAGATGGGATCTTGTGGATACAGAAAGTTGCGGCGGTGGAATTAGGTTTTTGGCTCCGTATCTGTTCGTTTGGGGGTACGTAGGTATATATAGGAGGAAGAAGTATGTCGGTGGAGCTTTGGTGGGCCCACGAGGGTGGGGGGCGCGCCTGGGGGTATAGGGCGCGCTCCCCTACCTCGTGCCCACCTCGAAGCTTCCTTGGCATAGGGTCCAAGTCTCCTGGGTCATATTCGGGATGAAAATCATGTTCCAGAAAGTTTTATTCTGTTTGGACTCCGTTTGATATTCCGTTTCTTCGAAACACTGAAATAGGCAAAAAAACAGCAATTCTGGGCTAGGCCTCCGGTTAATAGGTTAGTCCCAAAAATAATATAAAAGTGGAAAATAAAGCCCAATATAGTCCAAAACAGTAGATAATATAGCATGGAGCAATCAAAAATTATAGATACGTTGGAGACGTATCAGGCATCCCCAAGCTTAATTCCTGCTCGTCCTCGAGTAGGTAAATGATAAAAAGAGAATTTTTGATGAGGAGTGCTACTTGGCATAATTTCAATGCAAATCTTCTTAATTGTGATAAGAATATTCAGATTCGAAACATTCAAGACAAAAGTTTATATTGACATAAAAATAATAATACTTCAAGTATACCAACAAAGCAATTATGTCTTCTCAAAATAACATGGCCAAAGAAAGTTATCCCTACAAAATCATATAGTCTGGCTATGCTCTATCTTCACCACACAAAGTATTTAAATCATGCACAACCCCAATGACAAGCCAAGCAATTGTTTCATAATCTAACTTTGTCGAAACCTTTTCAATTTTCACGCAATACATGAGCGTGAGCCATGGATATAGCACTATAGGTGGAATAGAATGGTGGTTGTGGAGAAGACAAAAAGAGGGGAAGATAGTCTCACATCAACTAGGCGTATCAATGGGCTATGGAGATGCCCATCAATAGATATCAATGTGAGTGAGTAGGGATTGCCATGCAACGGATGCACTAGAGCTATAAGTATATGAAAGCTCATCAAAAGAAACTAAGTGGGTGTGCATCCAACTTGCTTGCTCACGAAGACCTAGGGCATTTTGAGGAAGCCCATCATTGGAATATACAAGACAAGTTCTATAATGTAAAATTCCCACTAGTATATGAAAGTGACATAACGAGAGACGCTCTATCATGAAGATCATGGTGCTACTTTGAAGCACAAGTGTGGTAAAAGGATAGTAACATTGTCCCTTCTCTCTTTTTCTCTCATTTTTTTCTTGTTTTATTTGGGCCTTTTCTCTTTTTTTATGGCCTATTTTTTTTTTCTTTTTTTGGGGCTTCTTTGGTCTCTTTTATTTTTCGTCCGGAGTCTCATCCCGACTTGTGGGGGAATCATAGTCTCCATCATCTTTCCTCACTGGTACAATGCTCTAATAATGATGATCATCACACTTTTATTTTTCTTACAACTCGACAATTACAACTCGATACTTAGAACAAAATATGACTCTATATGAATGCTTCCGGCGGTGTACCGGGATATGCAATATGACAATGATGGAGTGTGTCATAATAAACGGAACGGTGGAGAGTTGCATGGCAATATATCTCGGAATGGCTATGGAAATGCTATAATAGGTAGGTATGGTGGCTGTTTTGAGGAAGGTATATGGTGGGTGTATGATACTGGTGAAAGGTGCGCGGTATTAGAGAGGCTAGCAAAGGTGGAAGGGTGAGAGAAAAAGTGCATATAATCCATGGACTCAACATTAGTCATAAAGAACTCATATACTTATTGCAAAAATCTAGAAGTTAACAAAGCAAAGTATTACGCGCATGCTCCTAGGGGGATATATTGGTAGGAAAAGACCATCGCTCATCCCCGACCGCCACTCATAAGGAAGACAATCAATAAATAAATCATGCTCCAACTTCATCACATAACGGTTCACCATACGTGCATGCTACGAGAATCACAAACTTTAACACAAGTATTCTTTAAATTCACAACTACTCAACTAGCATGACTCTAATATTATCACCTCCATATCTCAAAACAATTATCATGCTTCAATCTTTTCTTAGTATTCAATGAACTCAAAAGAAAGTTTCACAAATGTTGAATACCAAGCATGTTATTATTAAGCAAATTACCATGCTATTAAGACTCTCAAAATAATTTAAGTTAAGCATGAGAGATCAATAGTTTCTTTAAAACAAATCCACCACCGTGCTCTAAAAGATCTAAGTGAAGCACATAGAGCAAAATTATAACGCTCAAAAGATATAAGTGAAGCACATAGAGCAAAACTACTTAGCTCAAAAAGATATAAGTGAAGCACATAGAGAAAAACTACTTAGCTCAAAAAGATATAAGTGAAGCACATAGAGCAAAACTACTTAGCTCAAAAGATATAAGTGAAGCACATAGAGTATTCTATCAAATTTTAATTCATGTATGGCTCTATCAAAAGGTGTGTACAGCAAGGATGATTGTGGCACACTAAAACACAAAGACACAAATAATACAAGACGCTCCAAGCAAACCACATATCATGTTGGTGAATAAAAATATAGCTCCAAGTAAATTACCGATGGAAGTGGACGAAAGAGGGGATGCCTTCCGCGGCATCCCCAAGCTTCGACTTTTTGGTGTCCTTGGATTATCTTGGGGGTGCCATGGGCATCCCCAAGCTTAGGCTCTTGCCACTCCTTGTTCCATAATCCATCAAAAGAATTCACCCAAAACTTGAAAACTTCACAACACAAAACTCAAATAGAAATCTCGTGAGCTCCGTTAGAGAAAGAAAACAAAAGACCACTTCATGGTACTGTAATGAACTCATTATTTATTTATATTGATGTTAAACCTACTGTATTCCAACTTCTCTATGGATTATAAACTATTTTACTAGCCATAGATTCATCAAAATAAGCAAACAACACACGAAAAACAGAATCTGTCAAAAACAGAACAGTCTGTAGTAATCTGTAACTAACGCAAACTTATGGAACCCCCAAAATTCTAAAATAAATTTCTGGACGTGCGTAATTTATCTATTAATCATCTGCAAAAATAATTAACTAAATAGCACTTTCCAAATAAAAATGACAGCAGTTCTCGTGAGCGCTAAAGTTTCTGTTTTTTACAGCATGTTCAACAAGACTTTCCCCAAGTCTTCCCAACGGTTCTACTTGGCACAAACACTAATTAAACACAAAAAACACAACCAAAACAGAGGCTAAATAATTTATTTATTAATAAACAGGATCAAAAATCAAGGAATAAAAATAAAATTGGGTTGCCTCCCAACAAGCGCTATCGTTTAACGCCCCTAGCTAGGCATAAAAGCGAGGATAGATCTAGGTATTGCCATCTTTGGTAGGCAATCCATAAGTGGCTCTCATGATAGTTTCATATGGAATTTTATTTTATTTCTTGGAAAGTGTTCCATGCCCTTTTTAATGGAAATTGAAATCTAATATTCCCTTCCTTCATATCAATAATCGCACCAACTGTTCTAAGGAAAGGTCTACCAAGAATAATAGGGCAAGAAGGATTGCAATCTATATCAAGAACAATGAAATCTACGGGCACATAATTTCTATTTTCAACAATAAGAACATCATTAATCCTTCCCATAGGTTTCTTAATAGTATAATCCGCAAGATGCAAGTTTAGAGAGCAATCATCAAAATCGCGGAAATCTAGCAAATCACACAAAGTTTTGGGGATAGTGGAAACACTAGCACCCAAATCACACAAAGCATAAAACTCATGGTCTTTAATTTTAATTTTAATAGTTGGTTCCCACTCACCATAGAGTTTTCTAGGGATAGAAACTTTCAACTCAAGTTTTTCTTCATAAGATTGCATCAAGGCATCAACAATATGTTCGGTGAAGGCTTTGTTTTGACTATAAGCATGTGGAGAATTTAGCACGGATTGCAACAAGGAAATACAATCGATTAAAGAGAAACTTTCATAATTAAATTCCTTGAAATCCAATATAGTGGGTTTAGCAACATCTAGATTTTTATTTCTTTCAATCCCACTTTCATCAATTTCATCATAAAGATCTAAATACTCTGAATTTTTTGAACGACTTCTAGGTAAAGGAAGATCATATTCAGCTTCATCAAGATTCATATTGCAAAACAAAGATTTAATAGGAGACACATCAATAACTTTTGGATCTTCATCTTGATTTTCATAGGAATTGGAAGAACACGCTTTAATAAAGGCATCTTTGGAAGCACACATCCTAGCGGTTCTTTCCTTGCACTCATCAATGGAAATTCTCATGGCTTTGAGAGACTCATTGATATCATGCTTTGGAGGAATAGATCTAAGCTTTAAAGAATCAACCTCAAGAGAAATTCTATCAACGTTCCTAGCCAAATCATCAACTTTAAGCAATTTCTCTTCAAGCAAAGCATTAATTTTTTTTTGTGAATTCATAAACTCTTTAACACTATTCTCAAATTCAGAGGGCATCTTATTATAATTTCCATAAGAGTTGTTGTAGGAATTCCCATAATTATTAGAAGGATTACTAGGATATGGCCTAGGATTAAAATTCCCTCTATAAGCGTTCTTACCAAAATTATTCCTACCAACAAAATTCACATCCATAGATTCATTGTTATTCTCAATCAAAGTAGACAAAGGCATATCATTAGGATCAGAAGAAACACGTAGCAAATAATTTCATAAGTTCATCCATCTTTCCACTCAAAACATTGATTTCTTCTATCGCATGCACTTTTTTATTAGAAGATCTTTCAGTATGCCATTGAGAATAATTAACCATAATATTATCTAGGAGTTTAGTAGCATCTCCTAAAGTGATTTCCATAAAAGTGCCTCCTGTGGCCGAATCTAAAAGATTTCTAGAAGCAAAATTCAATCCGGCATAAAAGATTTGTATAATCATCCACAAATTTAAACCATGAGTAGGGAAATTATGTATCATTAATTTCATTCTCTCCCAAGCTTATGCAACATGTTCATGATCAAGTTGCTTAAAGTTCATAATATCGTTTCTAAGAGAGATGATCTTAGCGGGAGGGAAATACTTAGAGATAAAAGCATCTTTGCACTTGTTCCAAGAATCAATACTATTTTTAGGCAAAGACGAAAACCAAGCTTTAACACGATCTCTAAGCGAAAAAGGAAATAGCTTCAATTTAGCGACATCATTATTGACATCCTTTTTCTTTTGCATATCACATAAATCAACGAAGCTATTCAGATGAGTAGCGGCATCTTCACTAGGAAGGCCGACGAATTGATCTTTCATAACAAGATTCAACAAAGCAGTATTGATTTCACAAGATTCAATATTGGCAAGAGGAGCAATCGGAGTGCTAAGGAAATCATTATTATTGGTATTGGTGAAGTCACACAATTTGGTAGTATCTTGAGCCATCGCGAAAAACAAGCAATCCAACACACGAGCAAACAAAAAGGCAAGCGGAAAAGAGAGGGGAAGAAGGAGAAGGAGATTGGGAAAGAGAAGGCGAATAAAATGGCAAGGGTGAAGTGGGGGAGAGGAAAACGAGAGGCAAATGGCAAATAATGTAATGCGAGAGATAGGGATTGTGATGGGTACTTCGTATGTTGACTTTTTGCGTAGACTCCCCGGCAACGGCGCTAGAAATTCTTCTTGCTACCTCTTGAGCTTGCGTTGGATTTCCCCGAAGAGGAAGGGATGATGCAGCAGAGTAGCGTAAGTATTTCCCTTAGTTTTTGAGAACCAAGGTATCAGTCCAGTAGGAGGCCACGCTCAAGTCCCTCGTACCTGCACAAAACGATAGCTACTCGCAACCAACGCGATTAGGGGTTGTCAATCCCTTCACGGTCACTTACGAGAGTGAGATCTGATAGATATAATATTTTTGGTATTTTTGGTATAGAGATGCAAAGTTAAAAGTAAAAGGCAAAGTAAAAAGCAAAGCAAGATTAAAGTGATGGAGATTGATATGATGAGAATAGACCTGGGGGCCATAGGTTTCACTAGTGGCTTCTCTCAAGAGCACAAGTATTCTACGGTGGGTGAACAAATTACTGTTGAGCAATTGACAGAATTGAGCATAGTTATGAGAATATCTAGGCATGATCATGTATATAGGAATCACGTCCGTGACAAGTAGACCGAAACGATTTTGCATCTACTACTATTACTCCACTCATCGACCGCTATCCAACATGCATCTAGAGTATTAAGTTAAAAACAGAGTAATGCTTTAAGCAAGATGACATGATGTAGAGAGATAAATTCATGCAATATTAAATAAACCCCATCTTGTTATCCTCGATGGCAATGATGCAATACGTGCCGACACCGCAAGATCGAACCCAAAGCTAAGCACTTCTCCCATGGCAAGAACTACCAATCTAGTTGGCCAAACCAAACGGATAATTCGAAGAGACTTGAAAAGATAACCAATCATACATAAAAGAATTCAGAGAAGATTCAAATATTATTCATAGATAGACTTGATCATAAACCCACAATTCATCGGTCTCAACAAACACACCGCAAAAAGAAGAATATTACATCGAATAGATCTCCACGAGAGAGGGGGAGAACTTTGTATTGAGATCCAAAAAGAGAGAAGAAGCCATCTAGCTAATAACTATGGACCCGAAGGTCTGAGGTAAACTACTCACACTTCATCAGAGAGGCTATGATGATGTAGAAGCACTCCGTGATGACGGCCCTCTCCGGTGGAGCTCCGGAACAGGCCCCAAGATGGGATCTCGTGGATACAGAAAGTTGTGGCGGTGGAATTAGGTTTTTGGCTCCGTATCTATTCGTTTGGGGGTACGTAGGTATATATAGGAGGAAGAAGTACGTCGGTGGAGCTTCGGTGGGCCCACGAGGGTGGGGGGCGCGCCTGGGGGTATAGGGCGCGCCCCCTACCTCATGCCCACCTCGAAACTTCCTTGGCGTAGGGTCCAAGTCTCCTGGGTCATATTCGGGAAGAAAATCACGTTCCAGAAAGGTTTATTCCGTTTGGACTCCGTTTGATATTCCGTTTCTTCGAAACACTGAAATAGGCAAAAAACAGCAATTCTGGGCTAGGCCTCCGGTTAATAATATAGTCTGAAAAATAATATAAAAGTGGAAAATAAAACCCAATATAGTCCAAAACAGTATATAATATAGCATGGAGCAATCAAAAAATATAGATACGTTGGAGACGTATTAGCAGGCTATTCAACCAGTGCCGGGCTGGTCCTTTGAGTTTTAGGGGGAGGTATTTAATGTCATGAAGGTCATCACCGCGGGCCAGATGAATATGGAGAATGAAGTCTTCTATCCATACCGCGGGGTCTATGGTTTTGTCGTATGATTCTATATTCACGGGTTTGAACCCTTCTGGGAATTCATGTTCCATGACTTCGTCGGTGAAGAAATGAGGATGTGCGGCGCCTCTATATTAGGTCGTATCGCGACGTAGCTCTGATGGAGTCCGTCTGCGGCTTTCAGCTCACGCATGACTAGGTTTGTCACGTCCGAATAGATGGCCATCGTCGCGTGTCGAGGCACGTCCTCGCGATCCGTAGATTGATCTGGTATGTCCTGCTTTATTATTCAGGTCCTGCCGAAGGTCATATGTATGACTGCGAGCTGATTTACCTTTGCCTTTGCGATGAGGCGGGGCGGGCTGGTGTTCGGCTTGAGTTGCCGTTTTATCCCGACCATGTGGTGGTCGGTCAGCCGCATTGCGCGATGGTGCTATGTGTTTCGGCGCCTCGTCGTCAAATTGAGGTAGCAATTTGCGCTTCAGGTAGCTTTTGGCTGGGCGCTTGAGGCCGTATTCTTTGGCTGCTAGGACATCGGTCCATTTATCATTGAGTAGATCTTGGTCAGCTTGAAGCTTCTGCTGCTTCTTTTTCAGGCTCCTTGCAGTGGCTATTAGCTGGCGCTTGAAGCGCTCCTGCTCAAGAGGTTCCTCAGGCACGATGAAATCCTTAGTGCCGAGGCTCGCCTCATCCTCGGAGAGTGGAAGATAATTGCTGTCCTCCGAGTCTTCGTGCGTGGCCTGTTTACCAGGGCTAACCTGCCCATCTTCCCGTTCATCCTATTCAGTAGCTCCATCAACGTGATTTAGAGCGGCGCCGCTAACACCGGTGCTTTGATTTTATCTCGGGAGGTTTATCCTCAACTGGATCTTCCTTGTCATCACCGCTATTCTCCTTTGGTGCGTCCACCATGTATACATCATACGAGGAAGTGGCCGTCCAGCGTCCGGTGAACGACGGGTTCTGGGCCTCTTCTTCTCCGGCATCGTCATCCATACCGTCGATGTCGTCGGAGCCGTAATCGAGCATGTCAGTTAAGTCTTCAATAGTGGCTATGAAGTGGGTGGTAGGTGGGAAGTGAAATTATCCCTCATCAGCCTCCGGTTGGAAGCGGACACAATTTGGCTATGAGCCCCTCGCTAATGATAGTGATCTTAACGAGTTTAGCACGTCGCCCAAAGGCGAGTGTCGGAAGATGTACACGGAGTTGAATTCGACGATCGATGACCGATCAAGCTCGACGTACGCGGACGCACAAGGTTCAGAGCCTGTGGCCGGAGACGAGTCCGTAGCTCCGGTGACATAGATGTCACTTGAAGTTAAGTCTGTGTGCGGCTCCAACACCACTGAGTCTGCGGCTTCCGCGGCGGGGTTGAGCTTCCCGTCTTCGGATGGCGTGATCTGCTCCGGATCTATGGCTAGAGTAGCTACAGGTACTATCTCCGGATCTGCTCCGGATCTATGACAGATTTACGTCATGTTCATCGTGGTGGCAAGGAGCGGTTGCCGTGGTCTCGAATCCGTCGAAGATCAAGTCTCCACGGATATCTGCAACGTAGTTCAAGCTTCCAAATCTGACCTGGTGGTCAGGGGCGTAGCTTTCGATCTGCTCCAGATGGCCAAGCGAGTTGGCCCACAGTGCGAAGCCACCGAACACGAAGATCTGTCTGGGGAGGAAGACTTCCCCTTGGACAATGTCGTTGTAAATGATTGAAGGAGCCATCAAACCTCTTGACGATGACAAAGTGGAACTCTCAATGGAAGCACCAATGTCGGTGTCAAAACCGGCGGATCTCGGGTAGGGGGTCCCGAACTATGCGTCTAGGATTGATGGTAACAGGAGACAGGGGACACGATGTTTACCCAGGTTCGTACCCTCTCTATGGAGGTAATACCCTACTTCCTGCTTGATTGATCTTGATGAATATGAGTATTACAAGAGTTGATCTACCACGAGATCGTAATGGCTAAACCCTAAAAGTGTAGCCTGACTATGATTATGAGGATGTATCTACGGACCCAGCCTGTCGGTTTATATAGACACAGGAGGGATCTAGGGTTACACAACGTCGGTTACAGAGAAAGGAATCTTCATCTTTGGTCTCCAAGCTTGCCTTCCATGCCAAGGAGAGTCCCATTCGGACACGGGTAGAGTCTTCGGTCTTTGTATCTTTAAAGCCCATTAGTCTGGCTCATATCCAATATATTGGACATCTGAGGACCTCTTAGTCCCAGGACTCCCGCAGCCATCATCCAGATCCGGCGGCGGTAGTACCTTCAACCCACGCAACTCTAATATAGCCATCTAAGCGCTGCTTCCACGGCGAACTTGTGCTCCTACACCCTTACGTTAGACACCATCCAACCGGCAGCCTAGGAGCTCCGTCGCCTCGAGGGGTGCTGCTTCCCATTGGGAATGGATTGGCCAAGAATAAAAATTCAGACAAATGACGCCTAAACAAAGTGATTTGAGATGAGGGTGCGACCTTTCTGGCGGCCCGATGAAGTAGGCAGCTTCAGCTGCCGGGTTGGTGACGCCAGCGCGGTTGCGGTGGCTACCGGCAGTAGGGAAGCAGAGATGTCGCGATGGTCGACGGCTGCGGGGAAGCAGCCCCGGGGCTCTAGACGAATCCAAAGTTGGAGCCACTCCGGCGCCGTGAACAACGGCAGGGGTGAATCGGCTCTGGTATGGTTCACGCAGCCATCGTCGAGGCATCTCCGACAGCACGGAGTAAGAGGCACACGGTCCAGTGCACGACAGCAAATGAACAGCGCCTCCTGGATTAGAGAGGAGGGCGGTTGTGAATTTGGTGCGGTGGGGGCGCCATGGAGGAGGGGCTGAGGTTTTGCGGCTCGGGAGAAGGGAGCTTCTGGGGAGAATGTGATTTGGTGCCCACAAGGTATGAATGGGGAATTGGGAGGGGGAACCATGTCATACAGACGCATTTGTCTAGAATGTGGGAGGGAGTTACGGTTCTACCCTGCCTTTAGGCTTCTCGGCATGGGTCTGTGTACTGAGGGTCGGGGATAGTAGAGTAACTTTGATTCTTCCAAATAGTGGGCGCGAGCGGTTTCGGGCGAGGAGGGCGTGTTTTGAAATATAGTGGGCGCGAGCGATTTCGGGCGAGGAGGGCGTGTTTTGAAATATGGTGGGTGAGGAAGTCCTAGATTAGGGTGTCTCTGGACAGCCGGACTATATCCTTTGGCCGGACTGTTGGACTATGAAGATACAAGATTGAAGACTTTGTCTCGTGTCCGGATGGGACTCTACTTGGCGTGGAAGGCAAGCTAGGAAATACGGATATGTATATCTCCTCCTTTTTAACTGTCCTTGTGTAATCCTAACCCTCTCCGGTGTCTATATAAACCGGAGGGGTTTAGTCCGTAGAACAACATACAATCATACCATAGGCTAGCTTCTAGGGTTTAGCCTCTCCGATCTCATGGTATATCAACTCTTGTAATACTCCTATCATCAAGAATAAATCAAGCAGGACCTAGGGTTTTACCTCCATCAAGAGGGCCCGAACCTGGGTAAAACATCGTGTCCCCTGCCTCCTGTTACCATCCGCCTTAGACGCACAGTTCGGGACCCCCTACCCGAGATCCGCCGGTTTTGACACTGACATTGGTGCTTTCGTTGGGAGTTCCTCTGTGTCGTCGCCATTAGGCTTGATGGCTCCTACGATCATCGATAGCGATGCAGTCCAGGGTGAGACTTTTCTCCCCAAACAAATCTTTGTGTTTGGCGGCTTCGCACTGCGGGCCAACTCGCTTGGCCATCTGGAGCAGATCGAAAGTTACGCCCCTGGCCACCAGGTTAGGTTTGGAAGCTTAAATTACACGGACGATATCTGCGAAGACTTGATCTTCGACGGATTCGAGCCCCTGCCTTGTGCGCCACGCGGTCACGATGAGTACGATGTAGCTCTACCACCAGATCGTGTTCAGGAGATCGCATCGGCGACCGCTCCGAGCCTCAATTCGGAGCCAGTTGCGCCATCCATGGATGGGTGGATAGACCCCGTCACGGAGGCCGTACCCTCAACGGCGATTGAGCCGAATATCGACCTTACCCTTCACGAGAGCCGTGTTGCTAAACTGCCGGATCCTTCTCCGGCCACGGACTCCGAACCGCCTGTGCCCGTTCCCATCGAATCCAATTGGGCACCAATCATGGAGTTTACCTCCGCGGATATTTTTCAGCACCCGCCCTTTGGCGACATACTTAACTCATTAAGGTCTCTCTCCTTGTCAGGAGAGTCCTGGCCGAACTACGTCCAGCAAGATTGGGATGCGGATGATGAAGAAATTCGCTGCCCACCCACCACCCACTTAGTAGCCACTGTCGACGACTTAACCGACATGCTCGACTTCGACTCCGAAGACATCGACGGTATGGACGACGATGCGGGAGACGAAGAGGAACCACTACCCACAGGGCACTGGACAGCCACCTCATCATATGATATATACATGGTGGATACACCGAAAGAAGGCAATGGCGACGAGACAACGGAGGATGACCCCTCCAAAAAGCAACCCAAGCGCCGGCGTCAGCGGCGCCGCTCTAAGTCCCGCCAAGGAAAAAGTGGTGATACCAGCACCGAAGATAATAGCACTCCAGACAGTGCCGAAGACAACAACAATCCCCTCCAGCAAGATTTAGACCAGAAGGATGAATGAGCCAGCCCGCCTAAGAGAGCGGCAGATGGAGAAGCGGAGGATGATAATTACATGCCTCCCTTCGAAGACGAGGCAAGCTTCGACGATGACGAATTCATCGTGCTAGAAGATCCCGTCGAACAAGAGCGCTTCAAGCGCTGGCTTATAGCCACGGCAAATAGCCTTAAGAAAAAGCAGCAGCAGCTTCAAGCTGATCAAGATTTGCTAGCTGACAGATGGACTGAAGTCCTGGCGGCCGAGGAATATAAACTCGAACGCCCCTCCAAGAGTTACCCAAAGTGCAGATTGCTACCCCGACTGGAGGAGGAAGCACCAAAACCAACATCCCCGGCGTATGATGCGGCTGATCGGCCACCTCGTGGCCGCGACAGAGAGGCATTCCAGCAAAAAGCTCAGCCCGCACCCCGACGCCATTCAAATAAAAAGGCATGGGGAAATACGCCAGATCTGCGAGACGTATTGGAGGACAAAGGAAAACACGCAAGATCGATCTATGGATCACGAGGGCGCGCCACTATGCGAGACGATAATCGTCACGCTGGGTACAGTAAAAGTAAGTCCGGCCGGGCGAAACACAGCGGGCAAGACTCATTCGAGCTGCGTCGCGACAAAGCCCAGTACAGAGGCGCCGCACACCCCCTATGCTTCACAGACGAAGTAATGGATCATCAAATCCTAGAGGGTTTCTAACCCGTAAATATTGAATCATACGACGGCACAACAGATCCTGCGGTATGGATCGAGGATTTCCTCCTGCACATCCACATGGCCCGCGGTGATGACCTACACGCCATCAAATACCTCCCACTAAAACTCAAAGGACCAGCTCGGCATTGGCTCAATAGCTTGCCAGCAGAGTCCATTGGCTGTTGGGAAGATCTGGAAGCCGCATTCCTCGACAACTTTCATGGCACTTATGTGTGACCACCAGATGCCGATGACTTGAGCCACATAATTCAGCTGCCAGAGGAATCGGCCAGGCAATTATGGACACGGTTCCTAACAAAGAAAAATCAAATCGTCGACTGTCCGGATGCAGAGGCCCTAGCAGCTTTCAAGCACAACATCCGCGACGAGTGGCTAGACCGGCACCTTGGTCAGGAAAAGCCGAAATCTATGGCAGCCCTCACGACACTCATGACCCGCTTTTGCGCGGGAGAAGACAGCTGGCTGACTCGTAGTAATAACATATCAAAGAACCATGGTACTTCGGATGCCAAGGATGGCAATGGCAGGTCACGTCGCAACAAGCATAAGCGCCGCATTAACAACGACATTACCGAGGATACAGCAGTCAATGCCAGATTCAAAGGCTCTAAACCCGGTTAGCGGAAAAGCCATTCAAAAGAAGCACTCCGGGCCCATCTTGTTTGGACCGTATACTCGATCGCTCGTGTAAAATACACGGCACCCCCGACAAGCCAGCCAACCATACCAACAGGGATTGTTGGGTGTTCAAGCAGGCCAGCAAGTTAAATGCCGAAAACAAAGATAAGGGGTCACATAGCGATGACGAGGAGGAGCCCCGGCAGCCGAACACCGGAGGACAGAAGAGGTTTCACCCACAAGTGCAGACGGTGAACATGATATACGCAACCCACATCCCCAAGAGGGAGCGGAAGCATGCGCTCAGGGACGTACATGCATTGGAGCCAGTCGCCCCAAAGTTCAACCCATGGTCCTCCTGTCCAATCACCTTCGATCGCAGGGACCAACCCACTAGTAACCGTCATGGTGGATTCGCCGCACTGGTCCTAGACCTAATCATTTAAGGATTTCACCTCACTCGAGTCCTTATGCATGGTGGCAGCAACCTGAACCTGCTTTATCAGGACACAGTGCACAAAATGGGTATAGACCCCTCAAGGATCAAACCCACTAAAACGACCTTTAAAGGCGTCATACCAGGTGTAGAGGCCCATTGCACAGGCTCAGTAACACTGGAAGTGGTCTTCGGATCTCCGGATAACTTACGAAGCGAAAAGTTAATCTTCGACATAGTCCCGTTCCGTAGTGGCTACCATGCACGGCTCGGGCAAACCGCATTTGCAAGATTCAATGTGGTACCGCATTATGCATATCTCAAGCTCAAGATGCCAGGACCTCGGGGGGTCATCACAGTCAATGGAAACACAGAGCGCTCTCTCCGCACGGAGGAGCACACTGCGGCCCTCCCAGCAGAAGCGCAAAGCAGCCTCTTAAGGCAATCCACTAGTTCGGAGATTAAGGACCTGGACACCTTCAAGCGCGCCCGGAGTAATCGGCAACAGGACCGCCTGGCACGTTCCGAGCTCGCATAGCAATGCGGCCCCCTCCTCGGTCCCAGCCAAACGGCGAAATCCGTGCCACGTGTACATAATTACGCATTAAAAATACCATGGGCACAGGCCGGGAGGGGGGCACGACTGCGGCACACTCCAAGTCGCGGCTTAAACCGCACAAGGGGCTTCCCGCTTTGTTATTTTTTCTCTTTCAGGACTTTAATCTCTAGAAACCCTGTTCGGCAGCATGATTGCCGAACACATGATGCGGCAACCAAGGAGGCAGAAAGCTATGTCACACCACCGAACTCCCAGGTGGATTACGATAACAAGTGAAATATTTGCTTTAATACTATTCCTCAGCTTGCCCTTGGAAGGTACATGTCAAACATTCCTACTTTTTGCTTATCGCACTACTTGTATCATTCTGCTTTAACGCACCTTTTTGAATAAACAAAGCATAGCATTAAGACTATTATTGCGATTCTCCTTTTTATATATATGTTCATTCACGACATCTAGCACCCGTACACTCTGGTATGGCCAATACGCCAGGGGCTTAAGCATACCCCATAATACGACGTGAGAAGTATGAACACTTTCGACAGTGCGACACCCCGAACTTATAGCATTATATGCATCAGCTCCGAATCATGTCTTGGGTCAATAGTTGGGTTTGCCCGGCTCCCATGTTTTGGTACCTTACGTTCCGCTATATCGGCTAAGGTAGCACTGTGAGAACTACTGCGATTGCGCCCCGGTTCTGCCGGGCTAAGCACCTCTGTAGAGAAAGCTAAAACTGACTGTCATGACAAGGTGAGAGACTGGTCGCTATTCGAGAGGTTTCAAGTCCCTAAAGACTTATGCCGCTTAGAGCGAGGAGTCGGCCCTGTCCGGCTTAAGGCATGTATCATGCCCCAAATTCGGCCTTCCGAATACTAGGGGCTTCGCCGAAATTTAAAATTATAGAATTCTATGGCTAAGTGAGAGTGATAACGCATTATGGTCTGATTGCCTTGTTCATTGTGCTGAGCACCTCCCTCGAAGGACCCAACAATGGGAACAAGAGTGCTCAGGTTTATCCCGAACACCCCAGCACTCGTGGCGTGGGGGCAAAAGCCGACGACTAGCCATCTCTCAGATTTGATAAACAGCCGAACATAAGGTAATATTTTAAATTCAAACAAGCGTTGCATAGCGCATATGAATAAGTTTTCATAATACAGGATCACACGAGCTAGTTTACTCCAATATTACATCTTTCATACACTCGTCCGCTACGAGACGGGCATCCTTCAGGACACCCTCATAGTACATCTCGGGGTGGCGATGCTCCTTGCCCTGCGGCGACCCTTCCTTCACCAGCTTCACGGCGTCCATCTTGGCCCATTACACCTTCACACGGGTGAAAGCCCGGCGTGCACCTTCGATGCAGACGGACCGCTTGATGACTTTCAGCCATGGGCAGGCATCTACAAGCCGCCTCACCAGGCCGAAGTAGCTATTGGGAAGGGCATCGCCAGGCCACATCCGGACTATAAAGCCCTTCATGGCCTGTTCGGCCGCCTTGTGCAGCTCGACCAGTTGCTTCAGCTGGTCGCTCAGAGGCACCGGGTGTTCGGTCCCAGTATACTGAGACCAGAACAGCTTCTCCATTGAGCTTCC
This sequence comes from Triticum urartu, assembly GCF_003073215.2. Lineage (NCBI taxonomy): Eukaryota > Viridiplantae > Streptophyta > Magnoliopsida > Poales > Poaceae > Triticum > Triticum urartu. Next base: position 89,194,615 of record NC_053026.1, read on the forward strand.
CTCCTCGTCCTGGTAAAACTGTGCGGCATCCGACACGCTGCGGGGCAAATCTGCGAATGCTCCTGGAGAGCTCCGGATTCGGGTAAGTAACAAGTAATTCACTTTCACATGCTTGCTTTGCATATAGAATGCCTTACCCGCCGCTATCTTCTTCATCACATCAATCTCCTGGAGGGCCTTTTGGGCTTCGGCCTTGGCATTCTTTGCGCTCTCGAGGGCCGCGGCAAGCTCGGACTCTCGCGTCTTCAAGTCAAGCTCCAACGCCCCGTGCTTCGTCACGAGAGCGTGGACCTCTTGCCGCACCTCGCCCACCCGAGCCTCCTGCCTTTCCCGCTCGGTGCGCTCCTTGGCCGCTTTGTTTTTGGCCTCGGACAATGCTTCCTTCAGGGTCGCCACCTCGGTCGTGGCCCCTGGCAAATTTACGATGATCCTGTCATTTTGCAATCGCATTGTTTTTATATATATCCATAGACTAGGTACTACTTACCTTTGTTCTCCTCGAGCTGCCTCTTGGAAAGGCCGAGCTCGTCCTTGGACCCTTTAAGGTCCTGCTTCAATGCGGCGACCTCCGTAGTCAGTGCGGCAGAGGCCAGCAGCGAAGCCTGCATACGCATATAGACATACTTATATTAGACTCCTACGATATTGTTTGATCCTCTGTTCGGCTTTTCTTTGTGAACACTGAACAGAGCGTCAGGGGCTACTGTCTATGCGGTAATAGTTTTCCTATATTTCAAAAACCTACCTCAAAGCCTGTTAGAAGGCTGGCATAGGCTTCAGTCAGTCCGCTCTTGGCGGACTAAACCTTCTGGACCACCGCACTCATAATAGTGCGGTGCTCTTCATCGATGGAAGCGCTGCGAAGCGCTCCCAGCAGACTGTCCAGTGCCTCTGGATGGACAGAGGTCACCGGCACAGGCGTCTTGCCCCTTTTGGAAGGAGGCCACCTTCCTTAGTCCGGAACCACTGGTGGTTCCGGCACGGTGTTCGGCTGAGGGCCGAACTCGGAACCCTCGGGAGCCTTGCTCCCTCTGCTCCCGGAATCCGCAAGGTCTCCTTGAGGCGCCTCCGGGACTGCCTCCCCTCGACCCGGTGCCTGTTGAGACAATACCTCAGCGTTGTCTGTAGGGCAAGGGGAGGTGGCGGTCGGAAGTGGATCGCTACCAATATCCGACGAGCCCAGGGAGCCATACGAAGATACGTCGATATAGGCTCGTGGCGGTCTGCATAATGATAATTTGGTGTTAGGAGAAGCAGTGCGACAAAGGTATGATATGAGTTATTCTCACATCTGAATACTTACGACTTCTCTAGGGGTTGGACCTGAGCAGCCACTCGTCTTCGCCTTCGGCGGCGGTGGTGGAGTAGTCCGGAAGGAGAGTCCTTCCCTTCTTGGACCTTTCGCCCCCCCGGTTGGGGCGGCCTTCCTTTTCTTGTCTCCCCCGACTGGAGGGGGAGCATCTTCATCTTCCTCCTCGTCTTCGTGGGAGGAGTGCGTTGTGGAGTTATCGGACGATGAGTCCGATAACACCTGGCGTCGGGAACTCTTTCGGGTTCCCTTGGCCTTCTTGGTCTTCTCCGTCACCTTGTAAGGAGCCGGAGTCAGCATCTCTGTCAGGAGAGCGTCCGCAGTGTCTTCGGGCAGAGGGGCCGGACAGTTAATCTGCGCTGACGTCTCCAGCCAGTCCTGTCAAAGGCATGGAGCTCAGACCCCGCACATGGTTAAACTAGGGGAAATAAATATCCTACCAGATGTATAGAACTCACCAAATGCGCTGGGCGCTTCACGCTTAGCCCGCGGTCCTCGGTGAGAGAGGGAGGGACCTCGGCGCCATTGAACATCACCCTCCAGACATCCTTGTGCGTCGTGTCGAAGAGCTCGCTCAGAGTCTGGTGCTAGGCCGTGTCGAACTCCCAAAATTTGAAATCCTGTTGTTGACACGAGAGGATCCGACGGATGAGCATGACCTGGACTATGTTGACAAGCTTGAGCTTCTTGCCTGCCATATTCCGGATACATTTCCAGAGTCCGTCCAGCTCCACCGATGAACCCCAGGACAGGCCCTTCTCTTTCCAGGAGGTGAGCCGCATGGGGATTCCGGATCGAAACTCAGGGGCAGCCACCCAGTTGGTGTCGCGCGGTTCGGTGATGTAGAACCATGCCGATTGCCACCCCTTTATGGTCTCCACGAAGGAGCCTTCAAGCCATATAACATTGGGCATCTTGCCCACCATGGCTCCACCGCATTCTGCTTGTTGACCTCCCACCACCTTTGGCTTGATATTGAAGATCTTCAGCCACAGGCCGAAGTGGGGCCGGATGCGGAGGAAAGTCTCACACACGACGATGAACGCCGAAATGTTGAAGATGAAGTTCGGGGCCAGATCATGAAAGTCCAGCCCGTAGTAGAACATGAGACCGCAGACGAATGGATGGAGGGGAAACCCCAGTCCACGGAGGAAGTGGTGGAGGAAAACTACCCTCTCGTGAGGTTCAGGGGTAGGAACGATATGCCCCGCAGCGGGCAGCCGATGCACGATATTCGCGGCTAAGTATCCGGCTTCGCGCAGCTTCTTGACGTGTCCCTCCGTAACGAAGGAAGCCATCCATTTGCCTCCCACTCTGGACATGATTAGAGAAGGTTGAGGGGAAGGATGTGGACTTGGGCATTGGAGCTCTAGTGCGCAAGAATGGATGAGCAAGGAGGAAGAAGGCATGGGTAGAAAAAGGTTAAACCTTGTTCCTTTATAAGGGCGGCCGAAACTATGCGCCCCCACTAGCCTGGTAAAACTCGCTTATCCCCCAAGCGCCGTAACCGATGGCGCGGTTGGGTTACCCACGCCCTATTGATGAGAATCCCGTAATAAGGGGGACACGATCTCTGCTTTGATAAGACGTGTCAAGGAACTGCCTCGCGTTATGTGCGGGGCTAGTTAAAGGAAACGGTTCGAATAATCACCGGGCCATGGCATAATGTCATGTTGCCAAAACGTGTCAGCAGATTAGATTTGTGGAAATATCATTCTCTCTACGGTGGTATGTGGAACTTATTTTGCAGGGTTGGACACTATCCTTGTATTCAAATTCTTCTGTGGTGTATTCGGAGGAGGAACCCGCCTTGCAATGCCGAAGACAACACTGCGCGCCGGACTCATCGTCATTGAAGCCTGGTTCAGGGCCTACTAAGGAAGTCCTGGATTAGGGGGTCTCCAGACAGCCGGACTATATCCTTTGGCCGGACTGTTGGACTATGAAGATACAAGAATGAAGACTTTGTCTCATGTCCGGATGAGACTCTACTTGGCGTGGAAGGTAAGCTGGGCAATACGGATATGTATATCTCCTCCTTTGTAACTGACCTTGTGTAACCCTAACCCTCTCCGGTGTCTATATAAACCGGAGGGGTTTAGTCCGTAGGACAATATACAATCATACCATAGGCTAGCTTATAGAGTTTAGCCTCTCCGATCTCATGGTATATCAACTCTTGTAATACTCCTATCATCAAGAATAAATCAAGAAGGACATAGGGTTTTACCTCCATCAAGAGGGCCCGAACCTGGGTAAAACATCGTGTTCCCTGCCTCCTGTTACCATCCGCCTTAGACACACAGTTCGGGACCCCATACCCGAGATCCGCCGGTTTTGAGACCGACAGTGGGCGCGAGCGATTTCGGGCGAGGAGAGCGTGTTTTGAAATAGTGGGCGCGAGCTATTTCAGGCGAGGAGAGGGTGTTTTTGTCGGCGTTCTGGGAACAGGGGTCCTCAGAGTTGCCTGCCTGTGGCCCACAGCGTGGCTCTGCCAGCGGGCCCGTACGGCCCATCTTCACCAACAAGCATTCAAGACCCTCGCGAGGCGGAGGACACAAGACCTCCTCAGGAGCGTCCTCACCAGGCTGGCTCGTGAGGGGCGGGGAGATCAAGGCCAGGCAAACCTCGCGAGGTTCCAATGACGTGAGCCATGACGATCGAGACCAGGCGGGTGCCAGGTGGGCGCCAGCGCTCACAGTGTCCTTGTTTCCTCTTTGGTGTTAAGGAGGCATGCACAGATGAAGAGTACCGAGGCGTCAAGCAAAGGTTTCCATATCGGTGCAATGAGACCAAGACCAGCAGGATGGCAGGGCGGAGGTCACCGTGGAGCCCAAGATGGTGTCACCACCAGAGCCTTTGGCCGGCGAAGATTGCTTTTGTCAGGATAACTTGTACTAGTTGTCCCCTTTCAAATTGGCCGTTGTTGTCTCCCTTCCCACTCAATATTTGGGGAGAATACCAGGGCCTCTATAAATATGATTAGCCACCACCATAGGGGGGCAGCGGATGAAGACCTAGATCCAACCTATCCACACACTCACCTAGCACAAGAACACCTCACCTCAGGAGCCCGTTCTTCCCCTTGTATTGTTCATCGTCAGCCCAAGAGGCAATCCACCATACCACACTAGAGTAGGGTATTACAACGCAACGGTGGCCCGAACCAGTATAAATCATGTGTCTCTTATGTCCTGAGTTCGTCGAGCTAGCCTTTGAGATCGCGAAGTGCTTGGGGGTGTGATCGGTGAGGGAGAGATCTTCGTGCGCAGCCCAGTGTTCGAACCTTAAGGGTTTTGCCGGAACCCGAAATCCGACATTTGGCGCACCAGGTAGGGGTGTGCCAAAGCCTTCTTCTTCGTCGACCCATGCTTCGCACTCCACGAAGCTCATGGCCGACGCTTGCCGAGCTCGCACTGAGCGTCGGCTGCCCTCGCCACCCGTGTTGCTCAGACGGCTCCTGTCGGCGGGCCTCCCCATCGTTCTCCATCACCCGCTGCCAACGCCGTCACCGATCTAGCGGCGAACGAGCAGCAAGCCTCTTCACTACATCCCTCCATTCGCCGGGACGGCAACACCACCACCCCGTCGCTGACTCCGTCCGGCTCGTCATCTCACGCTCGCCACGCTCCCACGGACATGCAGGCCGCGCTACTCATGGCACGCGAGCTCCTGCGTTACCGCCCGGTCGACGACCTCTACGAGGACCGGCTGGACCGCATCGCTGAGCTCGTCAGCGCCGTGGGAGTCTCTCCTGCACCGTCCCTCTCGCTGCCTCGCCCTCCGCCAGCTGCGGGCGACGTGGCTCACGGGGCGCCTCCGCTTCCTCCACAACAAAATGGCGCCCTTACACTGAGGCGTGTGGCTCAGGCAGCACCTCAGCCTCCCCCGCGCCAGGGTGGCATCATCGCTCCAAGATGCGCAGTCTAGCGGCGCGACCCACCACGCCGCGTGCCGACGCACGAGGAAAGAAGCTGCCAAGAGATTCCTCGTCCCCAAGGAAGTGCTCCACCACTCCCAACTCCGCTACGCTAGGATTGCTTGCTGCGACAGGGCCATGCGCCGCGTGCTGCGCCAGCGCAGGGGCACCACGACCAGGCTCCACCTCCAAGGCGAGCCCCGGTGACCACGGCCGGCTGCCACGCCTTCACCCCTGAGCTGCGTAGCGTCGCCTGGCCAGGCAAGTTCAAGCCAGACCTGCCTCCACGCTATGACGGCACCCCTGACTCCATAGAGTTCTTGCAGCTCTATGAGCCGAGCATCGAGGCGGCCAGTGGCGATGAGAAAGTCATGGCGAACTAGTTCCCCATGGCTCTCAAGGATGGCGCCCGCTCCTAGCTCCTGAACCTGCCTCCTGGCTCCATCTCTTCCTGGGACGAGACGCGCGACCGTTTCGTCGCCAACTTCCAGGGCACTTGCGTCCGTCCCCCGGTCGTGGGTGACCTGCGCTGCGTCAAGAAACAACCAGGGGAGACCCTCCAGAAGTACATCCAACGCTTCAACAATGTTCGTCTCAAGATCCCCAAGGTGACGAACGAGGCCATCATCTCTGCATTCTCCGATGGCGTCCGCGACCTCAAGATGAAGGAGGAGCTCGCCATCCATGAGAAGTTGGGCACATCCCTGGAGCTGTTTAACCTGGTGACCAGGTGCTCAAGGGCTGAGGAAGGATGCCTTTCTCTCCTCGAGCTCCCAGCCGCTGACCCGGAGGAGAATAAATCCAAGGCCAAGGATGTGAAGCGCAAGGGAGTCGCCGTGCTTGCGGCAGAGCCAGACACAAAGTGCGGCAGGGACCAGCCTAAGTCATCAAAGGGCAGCTGACCGTTCTGCGCCTTCCACAACATACACAGCCACAACACCAACGATTGCCAAGAGCTCAGAGCCATGCGCGACGGACGCTTCGGTCGACGCCCAGAGCGCAACGATCGAGGCTATGGCCGAGGAGGAAGACGCGGCAGAGGACATTGGGACGACCGGGGCCCACGCCAGGAGTGGCGCGATCGGCCTCATGAGGACCGCTGGCAGGGTTAGCCTTGCGAAGGTGCCTGGAGGGATCAGCCTCGCGAGGACCGTCCTCACGACAATGCTGGACTTCCTCCACTGCCGCCACCAAGAAGGAACAACGACCACCACCAAGACGAGCGGGCTGGGGGCTTCCAGGAGCCGCGTGCTATCGCCTGCATGTTGGGCGGAGCTCAAGCCCCAGCCTCACAGTGTATCTTCAAGCAGTTTGCCCGCGAGGTGAACGCAGCCCTTCTGAAGCTCGAGGCTACACGCCTGCTCAGGTGGTCCAAGTGCGCTATTACCTTCAGCTCAGCAAATCAGCTCAAGTGCATGGCCACCGCTGGCGCTCTCCCAATGCTTTGTTCACCCGTCACCAGCAACATGCAAGTCAGCAAGACCCTCATCGATGGCGGCGCAGGGCTCAACGTCTTGTCCGTTGAGACATTTGACAACCTTCAAGTGCCATACGATCAGCTTCAGTCTACCAAGCCTTTCTTAGGAGTGACCGATGGCTCCACCACGCCGATAGGTCAGGTCCGCCTCCCAGTCACCTTTGGAGAACACAACAACTACCACACCGAGCTCATCGACTTCGACGTCACCCACATTCGTCTGCCGTATAATTCCATCCTTGGGTATCCAGCCCTAGCCAAGTTCATGGCAGTGACGCACCACGCCTACGACGTCCTCAAGATGCCAGGAAGCGGCGGGATCATCACAGTCCCCCGCGAAGAAAGAGATGCGGTGTGCTCCCTCGAGCGTGCCTTCCAAGCAGCGTCAATCGAAGACCCTGGCAACAATGTAGCTTGGTACCCTCCTGAGGTCGTCCCCAAGAAGAAGAAGCAGCTACTCCGTGCCGGGCCTCAAGAGGGCACCGCCGCTAGTGGTACCTCGTCAGGATCAGCGCCCGCACCTAGGGCGCCTCCCTCTGTCGCATAGGAAGGCGCGCCCGGCGCCCTCCTCGGGCAGGGCTCGGGGGCTCTCTTTTGGAGGGCCTCAGACCTCGCCAACGTCACGAGGGAGGCGCTCGGGCACCACTTGGAGGTGTGTTTCGCGGCACGTCTCACTCAGGAGGACACTAGGCAAGGAGCGCCCGGTGCTCAGGAGTTCATCACCAAGGTATCTCAGGAGCTTCAGGAAGCAAGAGCAATACGCGGCGACCGCAGCCCACCTGGCGTTGCTCCCCACCCAGGCGAGGGTGGTGAGCTGCACGTCTGCATCAACATACCAGGGCTCAACCGAGCCGCATCTCAGGAGCGCTTCTGGCCTTCGTGTGTTGGGCGCTGCAAAGGTCCACCTCACAACTACGTTCGCATGCCGTTCGGCCTGCCGAGCGTGTCTGCTGCCTTCCAGCGCAACCTGCGGAACGTCATGGTGGGTCAGGAGGCCAGGCACCACGTAGTCCTGGCGGAGATGGTGATGGTCCTCAAGGAACCGCCTGGACCCCCAAGGCCTCCCGAGGCTCAGGGCCCCGGTGGCTCGTGAGGAGACAGCCCTTCGCCCCGTACCTTCAGCTACCTCAACGCCCCTTCATCAACGGAACCAGGTGACATTTTCCAAGTTTATTTAGCTGGGAGCACCCAGGGGGCTGCATTATTCCTAGGTCGCATGGGTCCATCCCTGTGGCATGTATCCCTTCTTTTTTATGTCTTTAGCTTACCTTGCTGGGGGCGCCCCTCGGGCTGCATTATCCCCAAGCCGCTCGGGCTAGACCCAGTGGCCCGTATCATTTATGCATTTACCTGAGCTAGTTTGGCTTCCACGCTTAATCTATCTATGATTATCACCTGCTTGATTGTCGCGCACCGCCGGAGCCGCGCGCCGGTCGTCTTTCTTCAGGATCCTTCGCGTGAGAGGGTTAGGCACGGCGTCTGTGTTCAGGTCCGTCCCTGCAGCGTCGATAAATCCAACGGCTGAGCTCTGTCTGGCGGCCCGACCCTGTTCATGTCACATCCTGGGGCCGTTGGTGCTTGGCTTTCTCATGCGATAACCTCAGGAGATTCGTTCGGCGCAGGTTGTCTGACCACCTCGCAGGACCAACACAGCAAACAAGAATCAAGACCAGGCGCAACCCACCATGAGGTAGGGCCTCGTGATCCCCGCCCTGGCTCACGAGTGCCCAGACACACCTCGTCTAGCCCTGGTATGCAAGCCACGTGTCAGGGCAGGGTTGTACACGCCCCGGGGGCTCTCCGCACTAAGGAGTCCCCTTCCACGTACCAGAGGCGGATCGGCAATCACCATGGCGATTGGTGCCCTTCCTCACGCTAACTTGCAGGAACTTCCCAAAGGCTATAGCAGGTGGTACCGCGGACTCTCTCTCTTTTCCCATGCAATTCGCTTACGCGTTAAAAGGGGGTCACCTGAGCATCGCGACTCAGAGCTCTTACTGGCTCTCCAGACCTCACCCCTGGCCTTGACCACAGCATCGTGACCTGGCATACAAGCGGCGGCTGAGATCGCTCGAGGGCCGGGACCTGAGGATGTAGATCACCAGGAAGAACATGGAGAAGAGGGGGAGGCCCGCATGGGTCTAAACCTAGCTACTCAGCAGTGACCAGCGCCCAAGCCCGACATCTCGTGAAGGACCAACACTGGATTGCCAAGATAAGTTTCACACTCAGGTCAACCAACCGCTACAGCATAGAGTTCTCATTTGTGTTGCCCTGCTGTGGCGACGTAGTCTCCCTCTCTTACCTCTCGGTGGTCGCGTATCATTAAAAAAAAAATCCTGAGCATCGCGTCTCAGGGGCTCTTACTGGACCTCGGGCCGCTCACCTCCTGGCCTTGACCACGACATTGAGACCTGGCATACCAGTGACGGCTGAAGCCTGCCTGGGGACCGGGACCTGTCGGCGTAGAGCACCACGCCATCGCAAGGTTGGAAAGGGGAAACCAAGCCGGAATGGAGCACGCACACGCACATCTTCATAATAAGGATGATATCAACAAAGGACATTATAGACGCCTTACACGCCCGAGCGGGGTCCATTTCGATTCCTCGCAGGGAACAAAAGGAAAGGAATCCCTAGGAGCTCTATCTACATGCGCCGGACGATGCCGACGCCATCATCAATAGTGAGCCACGAGAGGCCGGCGCCAACCCCATCCAGATCATCGACGGTGGCAGCCAGACACTGCAGCCTTGCTTCGGGCGCGATGGGAGCTCGGGGGCACGTAGCTGTCGTCGCTTGTCTCCGGAGACTCCATGAGCTCGGGAGAGTCGCTCGACCACCAGGAGTCGCCGCTATCGCTGGAGGAGTTGCAGGCGAGGCCTGCGGCAGCCTAGTGCCCGCCGCTGCACCATCCTGGCGACCTCCTTCAAGGCAGCACTCCAGGCGGCGGCCTTCCTCATCGAAGACCTTGAAGAGAAGCATGGAGGCGCCGTCGTACTCGAAGTGGATCGTGAGGGCGCCCTCTGCGCGGCAGACTCGGGCAATATCGCCCCAGCCTCGGGTCATGAATATCCTCCCGGAGGCGATGGCTTCAATTTCCGCTCCAGTCGCCGGGGCGTCGCAGTCGGCGTGCTGCAGCGAAAGCTCGAGGGGTCCCCTTGGCGGCATCTCTGTAGAGAAGAAGAAAGGGAAGAGAATCCAAGTGCTCGTCGCTCCTCCCTCCGGAATCATCGGCGTGAGCATACAAGGGCAACGGGTACCCAGGAGGCGGCCTCTTGTACCACGGCCGTGACACCACCGGCCTCACGACCATCTCGCGGTGATGGGACCTCCTCTTCTTCGGCGGGAGCAGCTCGGGCTTGTTGAGGGGAGCCTTTCCCTTCTCCGCGGCCGAGAACCTCTGAATCAGCGCCATGACTGCACCAGCAAGGAGTGGAGCAAGGAAGGAGGAGAAGCGGGAGAGGCAGAGGAGAGACAGGTGATGGGGCTCCGCCCCCACCTCCCATTTATAGCCAAAGGGAGGCCAACCACCGGCCTCCATGATCTAAGGTAATAATGATGATTTTTTCTTGCATGCGACAGGGACTCGTCAAGTCGGGCAGTTGCTGAGGCGACGTGGGGAAGCGGAGATGCCCACATCCAATCAACCGCCATGCGTCGACCAAGGCCGCAGGCTATTAGGGCCCGCTGAAAGCACAAGTGCTCCCTAGGTGGTTTTGATAATTGATGACAACATATCTCTTGTTGGACTAACATTTCGATCTAGCATGTTTCAGATAAGTTCAACAATGGAGTGGCATGGACTAAAGGTTGTGGTAACTCCTTCAAGATGCTAAGGACAAAGGATTGGCTAAAGCTTCAAGCTCAAGACTCGTCATTTTACATTTTAGTGATCCAAGATCACATTGAGTCTTTAGGAAAAGCCAATACTATCAAGGAGGGATGAGGTGTTGCTTAATGAGCCTCTTGCTTCATGTGCTTAGTGATATGCTCCAAAACCCTCAACTACTTTCCCACTTCCACAAATGACCTAAACCCTAAGCCAAACTCGGTCCTACCGATTCTTCCTATCCGGCGCCACCGAGTTTCACTTGTCATAAGCCACTGCCAAACCTTAGCAATTCGGTTCTACCGATAGGGATCTCGGTCTCACCGAGATGGGATTGCAAACTCTCTGTTTCCCTTTCGTAACTTTTCGGTCTCACCGAAAGAGCGAATCGGTCCCACCGAGATTGCAATGTAAATTCAGTGTTTCCCCTTTGTAACTTTTTGGTCTCACCGAAAGAGCAAATCGGTCCCACCGAGTTTGCCTGACCAACTCTCTGGTTAGCTAATTACCAAATTCGGTCTCACCGAGTTTGTGTAATCCGTCTCACCGAGATTACGTTATGCCCAAACCCTAACCATATCGGTCCTACCGAGTTGCATGTCAGTCCCACGCGAAAATCTCTAACTGTCACTAGGTTTACATTTTTGGTCCGACCGAGTTTGTTGATTCGGTCCCACTAAAATTGGAAAACTGTGTAACGGTTGGATTTTGTGTGGAGGCTATATATACCCCTCCACCTCCTCTTCATTCGAAGAGAGAGCTATCAGAACGCATACACCATTCCAACTCATATGTTCTGAGAGAGAACCACCTACTCATGTGTTGAGACCAAGATATTCCATTCCTACAATATGAATCTTGATCTCTAGCCTTCCCAAGTTGCTTTCCACTCAAATCTTCTTTCCACCAAATCCAAATCCTATGAGAGAGAGTTGAGTGTTGGGGAGACTATCATTTGAAGCACAAGAGCAAGGAGTTCATTACCTACACACCATTTGTTACTTCTTGGAGAGTGGTGTCTCCTAGATTGGCTAGGTGTCACTTGGGAGCCTCCGACAAGATTGTGGAGTTGAACCAAGGAGTTTGTAAGGGCAAGGAGATCGCCTACTTCGTGAAGATCTACCGCTAGTGAGGCAAGTCCTGTGTGGGCGATGGCCATGGTGGGATAGACAAGGTTGCTTCTTCGTGGACCCTTTGTGGGTGGTTGCTTCTTCGTGGACCCTTCGTGGGGTGGAGCCCTGTGTGGACTCGCGCAACCATTACCCTTTGTGGGTGGAGCCCTGTGTGGACTCTCGCAACCGTTACCCTTCGTGGGTTGAAGTCTCCATCAACGTGGATGTAGGATAGCACCACCTATCCGAACCACGGGAAAAACATCCGTGTCTCAAATTGCGTTTGATCTCTCCAAACCCTTCCCTTTACATTCTTGCAAGTTGCATGCTTTACATTCCGCTGCTCATATACTCTTTGCATGCTTGCTTGATATGTATTGTGTGTGTTGAAATGGTGCCCAAACTCCACTTAAACCGAAAAAGCTTAAAAATTGCAACTTTAGCATTAAGTGTCTAATCACCCCCCTCTAGACACATCTACTTCTAGATCCTACAAGTTGTATCAGAGCATTGGTCTCCATTGCCTTGGTTTAATCACCATTGGAGGAAGATGGATGTGTCTACTCTAGGGAGTCTTAGACATAGAGTGCCTATTCTTGATGGAGAGTATTTTCATGAGTGGAAAAATGAGATGCTTTTAATCTTCAATCAATATCATTTGAACAAGTATATTGCGAGCCCTTGTGCACCTCATATTGATCTTTTGCATCCTACCCTAGATGAAGATATTGACATGATTCACAATCTTAGAACTATTGAGCTCATCATTAGAGGATTGCCCAAGAATTTGATTGCTAGTTTGCCTTCTCAAAATTGTGCCTATACTATATGGAAATTTCTTGAGGAACGATTTCCCGATCATTCCTTGAAAACTTTGGATGAAATTCTCCATAAATCTATTGCCTTGAGTAAGATGAACTCTAGTGATCCTAGTTTTGGTAAATGTCTATTTGAACTTACCAATCTTAAGCATGCTAAAGGAGATGTTGGAATCATTAATGATATCATATTCAACGCTATAAGAATTCATAAAAGTGACCACTTTGATGATCATTTATCTAATGAATTACCCTCTCTAGGAAATGATGAGTCACAAGATCATGATGAACATGAATATTATGATGATGATGATAGTGACTTCGATCTTGATGATGCAATGAGACATTTTGGTCTTATGGCAAATCTTCGGGGATATGAATCAGGAGGAAAGGAATGGGTTCTTGATAGTGGATGTACTGATCATATGACCGGAGATGAAGAGATGTTTCGTGAGCTTGCTGAAAATGACGGTCCTCGAAAATATGTCACCTTTGGTGATAATTCAAAGGGTAAAGTGGTTGGCCTTGGTAAGGTGGCCATCTCACATGATATTTCCATTCAAAATGTCATGCTCGTTGAATCTCTTGGCTACAACTTACTTTCAGTATCTAGACTTGCTGATTTCGGTTTGAATGTCCTATTTACTGAGGTAGATTGCCAAGTATTTCGTCGAGACAATCATAAAATGGTCTTTACGGGTATGCGTAGAGGTGATCTTTACATTGTCGATTTCTCTAAAAAGGCACAACCTAAAACTTGCTTTGTTGCTAAATCCTCAAAAGGTTGGTTGTGGCATAGACGACTAGGTCACGTTGGCATGAGAAACCTTGACAAGCTTATTAAAGGAAATCATATCCTTGGAGTCAACGATGTCATATTTGATAAGGATAGACTTTGCAGTGCTTGTCAAGCAGGTAAACAGGTTGGAGGAAGACATCCCGTGAGGAACATCATGACCACAAGGAGGCCACTTGAGCTACTTCACATGGATCTTTTTGGTCCCAACGCCTACAAGAGTCTCGGTGGAAATTCCTTTGGTCTAGTTATAGTTGATGATTTTTCAAGATTTACGTGGGTGTTCTTTCTTAATGACAAGTCGCAGGTCCAGAAGATCTTCAGAAACTTCGCTAGGAAGGCCCAAAATCAGTTTGATGTGAAGATCAAGAAGGTTCGGAGTGACAACGGAACGGAGTTCAAGAACGCAAATGTGGACACCTTTCTTGACGAAGAAGGGATTTCACACGAGTTCTCGACTACGTACACACCTCAACAAAATGGAGTTGTTAAGAGGAAGAACCGGACGCTCATCGAAATGGCAAGAACGATGCTTGATGAATACAAGACGCCAAAGCACTTTTGGGCAGAAGAGGTTGAAGCAGCTTGTCACGCAACAAATCGCTTATATCTTCACAAGCTACTCGGCAAGACGGCATACGAGCTTCTCACCGGTAACAAACCCCAAGTTGGATACTTTCGAGTATTCGGCTCAAAGTGCTACATTCTTGATAAGCATCGTCGTTCAAAGTTTGCTCCTAAATCTCATGAAGGTTTTCTACTTGGTTATGGCTCAAACTCTCACACTTACCGTGTCTACAACAATTTCACCCGAAAGGTTGAAGAGACGGCAGATGTGAAGTTTGATGAATCTAATGGCTCGCAAGTAGAGCAATTGCCAATTGATGTAGGAGATAAAGACCCTTCAAAAGCAATTCAAGACTTGTCCATTGGCAAAATTCGTCCAACGGAGGTGAAGGAGAGTATTTCATCCGTCCAAGTGTAAGCTTCTACTTCACGACAAGGTGAACCAAGAATCGACACGGAAGCATCCACAAGTGGGACACACCAAGATGAAGAAAACGAGGAAGTACGTCAAGATGAACATCAACAACCTTCTTCTCCACCACGACAAGAGAACGACGACGTCAACAATGAAGAAGGCCAAGAAGAAGAACAAGATGAAGAAGATGTTCAACGAAGAACCAAGCAAAAGCTCTCACGAGTTCGAGCAAGAATTGCCAAAGATCATCCCGTCGAGCAAATCCTAAATGATATACAAACCGGGAGAATCACTCGCTCAAAAACTCGTTTAGCTAACTTTTGTGAAAACTATTCATTCATCTCTAGCATTAAACCTATGAAGGTTGAAGAAGCATTGGAAGATCCGGATTGGATAAACGCTATGCATGAAGAGCTACATAATTTTGAGAGAAACCAAGTTTGGACATTGGTCGAGAAGCCCGACAACAACCACAACATCATTGGTACCAAATGGGTGTTCCGCAACAAGCAAGATGAAGATGGACAAGTGGTTCGCAACAAAGCACGTCTCGTCGCCCAAGGGTACCCACAAGTCGAAGGTATGGACTATGGTGAGACGTATGCTCCCGTTGCTAGACTTGAGTCCATTCGCATCTTACTTGCCTATGCTAATCACCATAATATCACCTTGTACCAAATGGACATTAAAAGTGCTTTTCTAAATGGTGAAATAGAGGAGGAAGTTTATGTGAAACAACCTCCAGGCTTTATCAATCCTAAGAAACCAAATCATGTTTACAAACTTCACAAAGCTCTTTATGGTCTTAAACAAGCTCCTAGAGCATGGTATAAATGCTTGACCAAGTTCCTTACTACAAGTGGTTTTGAAATTGGTAAAATTGATTCTACTCTTTTTACTAAAAGGGTTAATGGAGAACTATTTGTATGCCAAATATATGTTGATGATATCATATTTGGTTCAACTAGCCCTCTCTTTAGTGAAAAGTTTGGAAAGCTAATGTTAGAGAAGTTTGAGATGTCTATGATGAGTGAACTCAAATTCTTTCTCGGGTTGCAAATCAAGCAAACTAAGGAAGGTACATTTGTCTCTTAAACAAAGTACACCAAGGACTTATTCAAGAAGTTCAATATGCAAGAATGCAAAGGTATGTCTACACCCATGCCTACTAGTGGACATAATGATTTAACCAAAGATGGTGAACCGGTTGATCAAAAGGTTTATCGCTCTATGATCGGTTCATTGCTATACCTATGTGCTTCACGTCCCGATATTATGCTAAGTGTGTGCATGTGTGCACGATATCAAGCTACTCCTAAAGATTGTCATCTTAAGGCTGTGAAAAGGATAGTGAGATATTTAATCCATACACCAAATTTTGGCATTTGGTATCCTAAGAGGTCTTCTTTTGATCTTGTTGGCTATTCTGACTCGGATTATGCCAGAGACAAGGTTGATAGAAAGTCCACTTCGGGTACTTGTCAATTTCTTGGTAGATCTCTTGTGTCTTGGTCTTCCAAGAAACAAAATTCAGTATCCCTATCCACCGCCGAAGTGGAATACATTGCCGCTGGTTCATGTTGTGCTCAATTACTTTGGATGACCCAAACTCTTAAAGATTATGGGATTTATGTGAAACATGTTCCACTGCTTTGTGACAATGAAAGTGCTATCAAAATTGGTCATAATCCTGTACAACATTCTCGAACCTAAGCATATTGAAGTTCGTCATCATTTCATTCGAGATCATGTTGCTAAGGGTGACATCAATCTTAAGCATGTTCGCACCGACAAGCAATTAGCGGATATATTCACTAAACCACTTGATGAGAAAGTGTTTTGCAGGTTGAGAGGAGAATTGAACATCATTGATGCTTCGAACTTGGAGTAGAAACTCCATTGGATACATGCAAGACATGAGCTTATGACTAATCCATGATATATCTCTTATGATAACTATCTTATGTCTTGGATATATTTGCACCTTGCATGTTGTCTAACCCATGTAGGTGCTTGGTTGAATCTAATTCCATGATATTGCGACTCACTCATATCTTGAGCAATCTCTACATCACCAAGACTCTACACAATAGTGGTTGAAGACAAGGAAGCACAAAACCATTCAAACATATACTTTGACAAATTCTATATTAAGCTTCATGATTGTCCTTTTTGGATACACAAGTGCTTTTCCTTGCAAGAACTAACCCATGTAGGTAGATGAACTCAAACTCCAAGTGGTGCTCCCAACTCTTGATGAGCTACATCAACCTTGAGCACCCACACAAGTTCAACTACATGAGCAAGAACCACACCACCACCCAAGGTATGTTATTCCATCTTAGAGAAGCTTTACTCCAAGACATGAGTCAAAGCAACTTAACAAGGTGAGAATACATCAAGATGCTTAAATGAAAAATGGTAACCCCATTTTGAGCTTAAAACGATGAGTATGACCTACGATCAAGTGTCCTCACTTGACTCCTAAGTCAATATACTCTAACATAGGTGACTATGTCACCGCCCAATTCTAGATGAAGTTCTCTTGTGTTCTTTTCTGAGTTATTGCATTTGTCCCTTGCATATTTGTTTCCTTCTTTTTCAAACAAAAAAAACTTCATCTAGAAACTTTCACTCTTTTCTTTTTGATTTTTGTTCTGCATATTTCTGCATCAAATTCTTTGCAAATCTTTCAGCTAATTCATTGCAAATCTTTGTAAGATCTTACTTGACTAGTGAGCTGAGGTGACAAGTGTTTTTCTCTATGATGAACTCAGTTTCACCGAATTGCCATTTTCGGTACAACCGAATCCCTTCGGTACTACCGAAACATGCCACTCGGTGCCACCGATTTCGCAACAGGAAAAACAGTTTGCCACATATTCTATATTTCTTCTGATCCAGCTCCACTCAATGAATCTTGTCCTCTACAAGCATCATAGTTTTATTCCCTGCTTTGTACTGAATCTCAAGGACCAAACCTATTCGACGGATTCCAGGAAAGACCTTCTTGGAAATTGATGTCAAAGGGGGAGAGAGAGATCACATCAAAGCTTATCATCAGGGAGAGAGAGATCACATCAAAAGCTTATCACCTACAAAGGAGAGAAAGTACTAAGGGGGAGAGAATACTCAAGGACCCCATATATTAAGGGGGAGAAAGAAATCTCAAAGGGGGAAAGAATACTCAAGGATCCCAGATGCTTGATGTCCAAGAGGAGAGATGCCACATGTCTTTTTGGGGGAAAGACATGTTCATATGAACTCATTTGAATTAAGTTCTATTCATATCTTTCAACTCTGATTTTCTGTTTCCTATCTTCTCCCAATATCCCATGGAAGATTCAGGGGGAGCAAGACACCTAAGGGAAAGAAATTAGTCAAATTCATTGCACATCTTTATTCTTGGGGACATGTTGAATTCAATGTGGTACCTTGTACTCACTCTCTACATGTCATCCCAGTCTTGGTATTCTTGTGGTTTCTTTTGTTTGCTCTGGCTAGTGGACGTACCTGTGTTACCTAACCTTGTTTGTGCAGGTTCATTCCATCCTAAGCCAACTCAAGACCACAAGGTAAGTATATGCATCAAAATCATGAGTATGAGGAGTTCTTGCTTATGTACATACTGTTTGCAAGAAGGACTCATGAGCATGAAGGTATTTTCCTTGATAATCTTTTGCTCTGATGCATATGGCCAAGATGCATGTAACACACTGCCTACTCTGTCATGGTTATACTCTCACATGTCTCTATATTTCATATTTACATGAGTGCATACATGTAGGGGGAGCCTATGCTTGTTACATGTCCTTCCAAAGCTTTACTTGCTGTTCTTTATATCTTTATCTAAAGCTTTGATGTATGTTGCCATCAATTACCAAAAAGGGGGAGATTGAAAGCACAAGTGCTCCCTAGGTGGTTTTGATAATTGATGACAACATATCTCTTGTTGGACTAACATTTCGATCTAGCATGTTTCAGATAAGTTCAACAATGGAGTGGCATGGACTAAAGGTTGTGGGAACTCCTTCAAGATGCTAAGGACAAAGGATTGGCTAAAGCTTCAAGCTCAAGACTCGTCATTTTACATTTTAGTGATCCAAGATCACATTGAGTCTTTAGGAAAAGCCAATACTATCAAGGAGGGATGAGGTGTTGCTTAATGAGCCTCTTGCTTCATGTGCTTAGTGATATGCTCCAAAACCCTCAACTACTTTCCCACTTCCACAAATGACCTAAACCCTAAGCCAAACTCGGTCCTACCGATTCTTCCTATCCGGCGCCACCGAGTTTCACTTGTCATAAGCCACTGCCAAACCTTAGCAATTCGGTTCTACCGATAGGGATCTCGGTCTCACCGAGATGCGATTGCAAACTCTCTGTTTCCCTTTCATAACTTTTCGGTCTCACTGAAAGAGCGAATCGGTCCCACCGAGATTGCAATGTAAATTCAGTGTTTCCCCTTTGTAACTTTTCGGTCTCACCGAAAGAGCAAATCGGTCCCACCGAGTTTGCCTGACCAACTCTCTGGTAAGCTAATTACCAAATTCGGTCTCACCAAGTTTGTGTAATCCGTCTCACCGAGATTACGTTATGCCCAAACCCTAACCATATCGGTCCTACCGAGTTGCATGTCAGTCCCACGAAAAATCTCTAACGGTCACTAGGTTTACATTTTCGGTCAAACCGAGTTTGTTGATTCGGTCCCACCGAGATTGGAAAACTGTGTAACGGTTGGATTTTGTGTGGAGGCTATATATACCCCTCCACCTCCTCTTCATTCGAAGAGAGAGCCATCAGAACACATACACCATTCCAACTCATATGTTCTGAGAGAGAACCACCTACTCATGTGTTGATACCAAGATATTCCATTCCTACCATATGAATCTTGATCTCTAGCCTTCCCAAGTTGCTTTCCACTCAAATCTTCTTTCCACCAAATCCAAATCCTATGAGAGAGAGTTGAGTGTTGGGGAGACTATCATTTGAAGCACAAGAGCAAGGAGTTCATTACCTACACACCATTTGTTACTTCTTGGAGAGTGGTGTCTCCTAGATTGGCTAGGTGTCACTTGGGAGCCTCCGACAAGATTGTGGAGTTGAACCAAGGAGTTTGTAAGGGCAAGGAGATCGCCTACTTCGTGAAGATCTACCGCTAGTGAGGCAAGTCTTGTGTGGGCGATGGCCATGGTGGGATAGACAAGGTTGCTTCTTCGTGGACCCTTTGTGGGTGGTTGCTTCTTCGTGGACCCTTCGTGGGTGGAGCCCTGTGTGGACTCGCGCAACCATTACCCTTTGTGGGTGGAGCCCTGTGTGGACTCTCGCAACCGTTACCCTTCGTGGGTTGAAGTCTCCATCAACGTGGATGTAGGATAGCACCACCTATCCGAACCACGGGAAAAACATCCGTGTCTCAAATTGCGTTTGATCTCTCCAAACCCTTCCCTTTACATTCTTGCAAGTTGCATGCTTTACATTCCGCTGCTCATATACTCTTTGCATGCTTGCTTGATATGTATTGTGTGTGTTGAAATTGTGCCCAAACTCCACTTAAACCGAAAAAGCTTAAAAATTGCAACTTTAGCATTAAGTTCCTAATCACCCCCCTCTAGACACATCTACTTCTAGATCCTACACCCGCGGTGCTCCGCACTTGCCCCTTGGCTTCGCCTCGAAGCCAAACCCGAGCGCGCCTTGGGACCGGGGGCTACTGTTGGCGTTCTGGGAATGGGGGTCCCTAGACTTGCCTACCTGCGGCCCACGGTGTGGCTCTGCCAGCGGGCCCGTACGGCCCGTCTTCACCAACAAGCATTCAAGACCCTCGCGAGGTGCCAAGCCTCGCGAGGCGGACGGCACAAGACCTTCTGAGGAGCGGCCTCACCAGGATGGCTCGCGAAGGGCAGAGAGATCAAGGCCAGGCAAACCTCGCGAGGTTCCAATGACGTGAGCCATGACGACCGAGACCAGGCGGGTGCAAGGCGGGCGCCAGCGTTCACAGTGTCCTTGTTTCCTCTTTGGTGTTAAGGAGGCATGCGCAGTCAAAGAGTACTAAGGCGTCAAGTAAAGGTTTCCATATCGGTGGAATGAGACCAAGACCAGTAGGACGGCAGGGCGGAGGTCACCGTGGAGCCCAAGATGGCGTGACCACCATAGCCTTTGGCAGGCGAAGACTGCTTTTGTTAGGATAACTTGTACTAGCTGTCCCCTTTCAAATTGGCCGTTGTTGGCTCCCTTCCCGCTCAATGTTTGGGGAGAGGACCATGGCCTCTATAAATAGGATTAGCTACCACCATAGGGGGGTAGCGGATGAAGACCTAGATCCAACCCATCCACACACTCACCTAGCACAAGAACCCCTCACCTCAGGAGGCTATCTTCCCCTTGTACTGTTCATCATCAACCCAAGAGGCAATCCACCACACCATACTGGTGTAGGGTATTACACTGCAATGGTGGCCAAACCGGTATAAATCTTGTGTCTCTTGGGTCATGAGTTCGTCGAGCTAGCATTTGAGATCGCGAAGTGCTTGGGGGCGCGATCGGTGAGGGAGAGATCTTCGCGCGCACCCCAGTGTTCGAGCCTTAAGGGTTTTGCCGGAACCCAAAATCCGATAGTTTTTCCAACAATGGTTTATGAATTATTCGGCGCATGTCATTTAGGCTAGGAGAAGGCACACTTGGATGAAGTCATGAACCTACCCTCAATGTACAATGGGCCAATTGATGCGTGTCCCACATAGGCCGATAATTTTGCGTCTCCCACTTATTTGTTTAGGCGAATTCCACCGAGCAGAAGGTGTTTAACGGTTCATTCAAATTTTGAGAGAACAAGCATCCACGTCTACCTTACAAAGTTGATTCGAATCAAATTCTGAAATATTAGCTTGCCACTTCTTTTTTGGATGGAGAGATGATGCTCGGGAGTAATGTGTTTTTACATGCTCGTTGCTAACGATTTACTATATGACAAATAGTTGACCCGCTCAAAATGGGAATCAAACCCAAAATGAAATATCTTGATTCAATGAAATAGCTTATGCACCAGGTCAAAATAGTGAACTAAATCAAAAATTGAACACCTCAATCGAGTAGCATGTTGTACAGTATTAGAGTACTCCATGAACATGTTGAAAGTCAAATTAATGAACTTGTTTGATATACGCATATCTTCGTTCATGTGTGGATTGCAGACAACATGTTCTCCAATTTAAATATTTGAATGCAAATTTATATCGAAACATGGTTTATATCAGTCTTTGATGCATAAAATGTGACCTCCCCCTCTCCCGGACACCTGCTCTCTCTCTCTCTCTCACTCTCTCTCTCTTGCCGACAATCTTCAATTCTGTTGCATGCATGCAACACACAAACCTTGTTGGTCCCTCTCCCACTATCTCCATCTCTCTCTCTCTCTTTGTGTGTGTGGGTGGGTGGGTAGGGGGGTCTTTCTAGTTCGCATGCATATATACTCCATCTATAGGTCTCTCTCACACACTATGTATGATTCTCTAGTCCAAGCTAAATATATTGGGTGCACTCATCGTACGCACACACATTCCTTGGCTCGTTTCCCGTAACTCTCTCACGCACCACTCTGTCGTCTCAGAGCTCTTCCCTCTCTCTCTCTCTCAAACTCTCCATCTCCCTGGGTCACACATACACATGCATATCTCACTCGCACTCGATAGACCCATCTAAAACTCTATCTCTCTCCCTCGCTCTCCATCTCACACGCACACACAAAATCTCATGCCTAGCCATGTATGATGGTCTCTCACTCAATTGTAGGCACACGCAATCCCCCCTATATGTATATGACTAGCTAATCTTAGTCTCCATCACAAACATGTGCATGGTCTATCTTGATTTCTCTCGGGGCATCTTTCTATCATGCACACACCTCCCTCGATCTCCCACCCATATAGTCCCCTCACAATCTCGAGGGGATCTCTCTATCACAAACACACCCTCTCTCCCTCCCCATGCGTCCATGTTCTCCATGCGTCCCTCTCAACCTTTGTTCCTTGTTGGTCAGATCTATACTGGACATGTGCTATAGGGGTGTCTCTCCCCGTTGCAAACAATCATGCACTAGCTATCTTCGAGTATCTCCTCACCTCGCTTTTCTATCTCTGAGATGCATGCGTGATATGTTTGCATAAGAAACAAAAAAACACACACTCTCTCTAATTTATCGTTTGTTGTCCCTTTCTCTTTCACACACATACTCTTTTTGCACACTCACTCATTCTCCTTCACACGCACTTGATCTCTCTCGACTTAGGAACTCTCTTCGGTCCATAGCATATAGATTTATTGAAAAGTCAAACATCATAAAGTTTGACCATGTACGTGGAGAAAAACATTTACATCTAGAACGACAAACATATACCATTAGATTCATCATGAGATGTTGTTTCGTATGATGTATCTTTGGTATTGTAGATAGAAATAACATTTCCGTAAACCTGGTCAAAGTTTCCAAAGTTCGACTTCTAAAAAGTTTACATGCACTGCATTATCGAGCGGATGGAATATCTCTTCCCCCCTCTCATCTATCTGACGCACCACTCAGCCTTATCGGGGCTCCTCTATCTCTCTCAAACTTTATATATCCTTGGTTCACACATACACATGTCTCGCTCGTGCTACATAGACCCATATAACACTCTCCGCCCTTGTTCACTCTCTATGTGACATGCACCCCCCTAAGTACGATAATCCCTCACTCCATCATAGGCGCACACACTCCCCCCTAAGTATGACTATCTCTCACTAGCCATCAGGAACACACATATTGTCTCCTTCCATCCATACGTCCATCTCGATATCTCTTGGGGTATCTTCTATCACGCACACACCTTGTCACTCGATCTCCCACCCATGTAGTCCCATTGTGATCTCCAGGGGATCACTCTATGGCAAACAAATACTCTCTCCTCCCCATGCATGTCTGCATTTTCTCCGTACGTCTCTCTTGACCTCTCTCCCTTGTTTGTCAGACCCCTCTTGGCCACGTGCTAGGGGTCTTTCTCTCTCGATCGCAAACAACCACACACTATCTCCTCACCTTGGTTCCGTTGTCGAAGATGCATGTGTGATATGTTTGCATAAGACACACATGCTTTTTCTCTACTTTTATCATGTGTTGTCCATGTCTCTTTCACACATGCACACACACTTTTTCAGTCACTCTTTCTATTTCACACACACCCTCTCTAGTTAGGTACTCCCTCACGTCCATAAGCATATGGATGTTTTGGAAAGTCAAACCTCAGAAAAGTTAGACCAGGTATATGTGGAGAAAAACATTTACATATGGAACAATCATTAGATTCATCACAACATGTACTTACTTCATACTATCAATTTTCTTTGGTATTGTAGATATATGTAATTTCTTTATAAACTTGGTCAAAGTTTCAAAAGTTTGACTTTAAGAAAAATGTTGGCACTAAATTATCAAACGAAGGCACTACAAGAAATATATCAACTTGCGACCATCACTATTGGTCGCTGAAAGGTCATTGTTTTTCATTTGCGACCTTTTTGTGACCAAAAACAGAAGGTCAAAAGTTGACGGTCGTAAACTGAAATTCACGACCTTCAAGGTCGTGGAAGGCAATGACCAAAACAAAAGGTCATGAATTCTTGACCTTCTGTTTTGGTCGCTAGCTGTCTGCCCAGGCCATGTCGGATCCGACGTGGCAATCTGACATGGAAAAATTGCGACCAATTGAATTGGTCATTGGTAAGATTCAGCCCGGTCCAATTGGGTGTTTCACATGGGCCAAGCCCAACAATTCAGCCCATTTATTATTTATTTTCATAGCAATTTTGATCACTACATGGGCCAAGCCCAACAATTCGGCCTTTTTTATTTCTAAGACATAGAACTTTTATGGTCCATTTCTTTTTGGGCCCTAGCCTTTTTACAGTCTATTCTTTTTTGGGCCTTAGCCTTTTTACAGTCTATTTACATTTTGGGCCATGGCCTCTATCAATAAGTAGGTCCAAATCATCAGCTTTCTATTTCTCACATTTTCACAGTACACAGATGAAAAATATTTCAAATGAAACAGAACTATATGCTTGAAATGATAGCCAAAATTAGCCTATTACAATCTTTACGTGGCGTTCATACAACCAGATATACTGACCAGTACATAATACAATCTAACTAGCTATGAAGTACAACCAGAACACAAGGCATATTGATAGATAACCAGCACGCTTAATCGTCTTCCTCTTCCAAATTCCAAGACAAATCACCTAGCATTAGAAGGATCATGCATCCAAAGCATATAAAACATCAAACTAAGAAATAAATGGCAAGCAGTTGTCGAAGTAATGGGCCACGGGTAGGCTAACCCGAGGCCCAGAACCTTTCAAGACATTGGGGCAGACTGTGCCCCTCAAGATGCCAAGGTGAAGAGCCGTCTTCTGGGGGCCGGCTGGAGGAACAGCCGGCTGCCCGTATACGGCTGAGTCCTAGAGGCAAGGCCAAGACGAGCCGACTCCTACTCGGCGGCTTCTAGAGAAGTCGGCCTCGAGGAGTCGGCCCACAACACCAGCGAAGCCCGTGCCCTCATCAAGGGGACGGGACAGGGAATGGCAACAGTGTAGTCCATCCCCTCCCCCTTTCTAGGGGCTGGCGTGGTCACAGTGTGCCATAGGACGGAGATCTCCGCCCAGCGCAGCAGTGTTGCCATGCCATCCCTAACATCATCACAAGCACGTGGAGTCCTGCTCCCACGACGGCCTGTCGGTACGGCCCAAGGACGACGGGCCCCACCAGGCAGCGAGAGCCCGGAAGATGTCGACGATCCCACCAGTCGGACCGGAGGGAGGTCGGTCCCTAGGAGTCGGCCCGCCCCTTCCTCGGGACCCACTCACCATTAACCAGATGAGACGGGGAGTGGCTACAGTAATCGCCCGCCAGGCGGCGGAGCTGTAGCCACGACCCCCTAACCAAGCATGCGTCATTAGAGACGCGGCAACAATGATCAGCTGTCGACAAGACCCGAGAGCAGCGGGGACGGCCTGTCGGCCCCGTACCCAACAAGTCGGCGGGGCCCACCAGGCGGCGGAGAAGCCGGCGACCGAAGAGACTGACAGTCGGGCCCTACGCCCGGCCAGATTACCATTGTACCCCTGGGGGTAGGCCTATATAAACCCCACAGGGCACCCATGCAAAGGGTTCCCAACCTGTTAGAACTAGACCAGATCATTGAGGAAGGAGAGAGCTAGCCCTTCCTTCTCCTACCTCTAGCATACAGCTCAAGGAGCGCCCTTGTATTCACTTGTGCCTTAGTGATCATGCGGAGACCCCGTAGAGCAGGACTAGGGGTGTTATCTCCTAGGAGAGCCCCGAACCTGGGTAAAGTTCGCCGGCGTACGTGTCTATGCCTCATCCCGCTTCCGGGCACCGGCGACGTTCTAGTCGCTCCCACCATGATAAGCCATCCCTTGGCATATGTCGCACCCAACCCCCGGCATATGGTGCCCACAGTGGGGCGAGGTGCACCATCGTCCGGAGACCTGTTCTGGACGGGAACCCTTTTTCTCCCTCGCGAGCACAGCCAGCACGGCATGCCAGACGGAGTCTGCGCCGACGCGCTGCATGGCACAAAAGTCCCCTGCGCGGCAAGTTGCCTCGCTGATCTCATTGGCGAGGTCCACCTCTCCGATGAGCCCGCGTCTAATGCGGGCACAGACGGCCCCGAGAGCCTCCCCGCGGGCCTCCTCGATCAACTCCACGTCGCCAGCAAGCCAGCTGTGGACCTGGAGTCTGTAGGCTCCACCGACCCGATGTTGGTTGACTCTGACACTGCATCGCTTGACGCGTTCCCCACTAACGTGGTGGTCTACGACGAGCCTCTCCCTCGAGCGGAGAGCGGCGGAAGCACCGTCACAAAAGTTCATGTCATCGGTCACGGCGAGCACTCCGGCGGAGGTGCTCGCGACCCGCTCGACGCGGCACTGCAAGACCTGACGGCGCCCATCCCAGAAGACGATGATGCCGAGATGCTGGAAGCACGCTGCACCCAGCTCGTCGAGGGCGCCAAGAAGCTTGCCAGCATGAAACGCATGTCGAAAGCCTACCGGCGCGAGATGGACCGCGCTGTGGGCGGCACGCCGGCTCTTGTGTGACCCAGCCGCCTTGGCGCGGTCCAGCAGCGCGGCGTGGCCATCGCCAACATGTTCGGGGCAGATCGCCCGATCTACGCCACACCTGCGGAAAACATCCAAGCCGCACAGGCGGCAGCAGAAGATCTGGACAAATTCGAGGGCGAGGAACGTCGCTAGATGGCGGAGCGTGTCCAGCGGCTCCTTGATGCGGCTGTCGAGCAGCACGAGGCCGGCTGACGCACTAAGGCGCCGCAACGGCAAAACGACGATCTGCCTCCCCGCCGAGACAAAGGCGCGACCTCTCGGACACCGACTGGTGACGTCCGTGGGAGAAGAGACAAGGAGCCGACTGCTAGCCACAGGCGGACTCGCATCACCATTGAGCGCGACCAAGACGGCCGCCCGAGAGGAGTGGAACGACGGGATGACTGTCCGCCTCCTCCCCTTCGGAGGGAAAGGCACGTCACCCCGCCACCTGTTGAGTACCCGACACTCGGCGACCGCCTTGGCCGTCGAGAGGGAGTCGGAGAGAACGATGCCCGCCACCGGATCAACCGTCTCCACCGGTCCCTCGCGCTAGAAGAGGAAGATGAATTGGGCCCGCCCTGTTTCGGCCCCCGCATTCGAGACGATCCTTTCCCCAATGGGTTCACTCTCCCAAGAGACACGCCCAAATACACCGGCTCCGTGAAAGCCGGAGGACTGGCTGGTCGACTACTCCACCGCCGTCAGCATAGCAAACGGCAACAAGCGCGTCGTTGTAAAGTACGTTCCGCTCATGCTCCAGGGCACAACCCGGACATGGCTGAACAGTATGAAGCCCCGTAGCATCAACAGTCGGGTTGACGTCACCGAAGCCTTCGTCGGCAACTTCTCCAGCACGTACAAGCGGCCGCCCAAGCCTCACCAGCTCTCCTTGTGCGTGCAAGGCCCCAGCGAGTCAACTCGCGACTACCTCACGCGTTGGGCCGAGCTCCGCAACTCTTGCGAGGGCGTGCACGAGGTGCAGGCCATCGAGTACTTCACCGCTGGGTGCCGAGAGGGCACCCTCCTCAAGCACCGACTCCTCTGCGATGAGCCGGTGACCCTCGACGAGCTGCTGATCATAGCAGATAAATATGCCACAGCCGACTCCTCCATGAAGGCAGAGATCCAAGTTGACGCCTCTGGCAAAGTGGCCCCTCAGGCTCCCCGAACCCTGGCTGGAGACACCAGCCGACGCCAGCAACAGAGTGACAACAAGCGCAAAGCCATACAGCCGGCTTCCATAAGCCGGCAGGTGGCAGCAGTGGAGGACCAGCAGCCGGATGGGCAGCCTCAGTCGAAGCGCCCGAAGGGCGGCTAGTCCAATTGGCTGCCCGCCTTCTCATATGAGCAGACTCTTGATGCACCCTGCAAATTCCACAGTGGTGCGAAGCCGTCCAACCACACCACTCGGAAGTGCCATTCGCTCACTAGGATCGCCAAGGGAGACGGCCTTCCGCCTCCTCCGCCTGCTGGGCAGCAGCCGCCTCCTCCTCCACCCCAGCAGCCGGCAGTCAGACCAGTCGGAGCCATACATGATGAGTACCCAGAAGAACACGGGAGCCTATGTCGTGTTCACCAGCGTGGCCGATGATCGACGCAGCAGGCGGCTGCAACAGCAAGAAGTAAATGCGGTAGCATCAGAGACCCCAGAGTTCATGCATTGGTCCGAGAAGCCCATTAGCTGGAGCAGAGCTGACCACCCAGAAGTAATGCCCAACCCCGGCTCCTATGCCCTGGTTTTGGATGCCACCTTTGCCACGGACAGGCGAGCTGCTCGTTTCTCCTGAGTTCTGATAGATGGCGGCAGAAGCATCAACATCCTATACAAAGATACCATGGAGAAGTTAGGAATCAAACAAAGGCAGCTTCAGTCCAGTCGGACTATATTCCATGGCATAGTTCCTGGCCTTTCCTGCTCACCAATCGGCAAGATCCTGATAGATGTCCTCTTTGGAGAGAAGGATCAGTTTCGCCGAGAGCCAGTTTGGTTTGAGGTGGTGGACCTTGAGAGCCCATACCACACACTGCTTGGCTGGCCTGCTCTGGCCAAGTTTATGGCGGTCCCCCACTATGCCTACCTCAAGATGAAGATGCCGAGTTCCAAGGGTATTCTGACCATAGCCGGCGACTACAAGAAGTCATCCGCCTGCGTAGCTGAGAGTAGTCGGTTGGTCGGGTCCCTCGTGATCGCAGCTAAGAAGCGGCTCCTTGACCGGGTTGTGGCGATGGCAGGCAAGCGGCCGGAGATGTCGCCTGATCCCAAGAAATCGGAAGCCGAGGGCTCGTTCAAGCCGGCTAAAGAGACAAAGAAGATTCCCTTAGACCCGGAGCACCCGAAGAGGTACGCTATCATAGGTGCAAACCTCGACAACAAATAGGAAGGCGAGCTCGTCAATTTCCTCCGTGAGAATCGGGACATCTTTGCATGGTCCCCCAAAGACATGCCGGGTGTCCCGACGGACTTCGCCGAGCACAAGTTACATGTCTAGCCTGATGCCAAACCAGTCAGGCAGCCCTTGCACCGCCTGTCAGAAGAGAAGAGAAGAGTCGTTGGAGAAGAGATAGCCCGGCTGCTAGCAGCCGGCTTCATCATGGAGGTGTTCTTTCCAGAGTGGCTGGCCAACCCAGTCCTTGTGCTGAAGAAAAACAAGCAGTGGCGTGTGTGTATTGATTACACCAGCCTCAACAAAGCATGCCCCAAGGACCCGTTGGCTTTGCCGAGAATCGACCAAGTGATAGACTCCATAGCTAGATGCGAATTGTTGAGTTTTTTGGATGCATATTCAGGATACCACCAGATCAAGCTAAACCCGGTCGACAAACTGAAGACCGCCTTCATCACACCGTTTGGAGCCTTCTGCTACTTTACCATGACGTTCTGTTTGAGGAATGCCGGCGCCACATTTCAACGTTGCATGCAGAAGTGCCTCCTCAAACAGCTCGGCAGAAATGCCCACGTTTACGTAGACGATGTGGTGGTGAAGACGGAGAAGCGTGGAATGCTGCTAGAAGACCTCAAGGAGACCTTTGAGAACCTACGCTGGTTTCAAATCAAGCTCAACCCAGAGAAATGCGTCTTTGGAGTACCAGCCGACCAGCTTCTTGGATTCCTGGTCTCAGAATGCGGCATAGAGTGCAACCCTGCGAAGATCAAGGCCATCGAGAGGATGGAAGTACCCACCCGACTGCTGGATGTGCAGAAGTTCACTGGCTGTTTGGCATCCATCAGCCGATTCATTAGTCGGCTGGGCGAGAAGGCTCTTCCCCTGTACCATCTCATGAAGAAGACCACCTTTTTCGAGTGGAACGACAAGGCAGACGAAGCTTTCCTCCAGCTCAAAAAATGTTGACTACTCCACCTGTTCTGGCGGCTCTGACTCCTAAGGAGACCATGCTCCTCTACATCGCCGCCACCAGCCGAGTGGTCAGCACAGTCATCGTGGTAGAGCGCAAGGAGGAAGGCAAGGCACTACCAGTCTAGAGACCGGTTAATTATTTGAGTGAAGTGCTGTCGACCTCCAAGCAAAACTACCCCCACTACCAGAAGATGTGCTACAGCGTGCACTTTGCCGCCAAGAAATTGAAGCCGTATTTTCAAGAGCATCCAATCACTGTGGTCTACACAGCTCCACTGGCCGAGATCATTGGAAGCCGAGATGCTTCGGGCCGAGAGGCCAAATGGGCCATAGATTTGGCCCCCTACACCATCTACTACCAGCCTCGCACCGCCATCAAGTCACAAGCGCTGGCCGACTTCCTCGTCGACTGGGCCGAGACCCAGTACCTGCCGCCAGCGCCCGACTCCACCCATTGGGGGATGCATTTTGATGGTTCCAAGATGCGCACCGGTTTGGTAGCCGACATCGTCCTCACCTCTCCCAAAGGCGACAAGCTCAAATATGTGCTACAAATCCATTTTTCCGCCTCCAACAACATCGCCGAATACGAGGCACTCATTCATGGGCTCCGACTTGCCAGAGAGCTCAGCATTCGCCGAATCCTGCGCTATGGTGACTCTGACTTGGTGGTCCAGCAGTTGTCAGGCGACTGGGACGCCAAAGATGCAAACATGACGAGCTACCGCTTCCTCGTACAGCAACTCAGTGGATATTTTGAAGGGTGCGAGTTTCTCCATGTGCCAAGAAACGGCAACGAGCAAGCAGATGCCCTGGCACGAATTGGCTCCACCTATCAAGCAATGCCGACCGGCGTCGCCCTTCAACACCTTCTCAAGCTGTCTGTCAAGTCATCGCCAGAGTTAGATTCTATCTTTGTGTCGGCTCCTCCTGAAGCAGTCGGATCCAACTTGAGAGCTCCAGCGGCCGTCACGGGAGTTCTGGCAGGCGGCCCGGGGGCTGCGGCAGTCGCACCCGGCCCGAGGACTTCAGAACCCGACCCGGGGACTACAGCGGCCAGCCCGGGGACTTCAGAGCTCGGCTCGGGGACTCCACCAATCGGCCCGGGGACTTCGTTGAGCCAGCACGCAGCTGCCGACTCCAACCCGCCGCCTCCCGGCCCAGCCGCCCTCGTCCAAGTTGCAGTCCTGACAGTCGAAGAAATCGCAGCACCTCCATGGGCCGAGCCCATCCTCAATTTCCCAGTGAACAAAGAGTTGCCGACTGATGAGATCTTGTCCAGGCAAGTGCAACGCCGGGCGGCAGCGTACACCATAGTCAACAGAGAGCTTGTGAGGCGCAGTGTCACCGGTGTCTACCAGCGCTGCGTCGAGCCGGAGCAAGGCCAAGCAATCCTCAAAGACATCCATCAAGGCGAGTGTGGCCACCACGCGGCTTCAAGAGCACTTGTCGCCAAAGCCTTCCGCCATGGTTTTTTCTGGCGGACTGCTCTAGAAGATGCGAAGGACTTGGTCCAAAAATGCAAAGGGTGCCAGAAGTTCCGTTCCAAGCCACATCAGCTGGCTTATGCACTCAAGACTATTCCCATTGCCTAGCCCTTTGCTGTCTAGGGCCTGGACATGGTAGGACCATTCAAAACAGCGCGAGGTGGCATGACTCATCTGCTTGTCGCGGTGGACAAGTTCACCAAGTGGATAGAAGCCAAACCAATCAAGAAGCTGAATGGTCCAATAGTTGCGACTTTCATCTCCGACATCACCATCCGGTATGGCATACCACACAGCATCATCACCGACAATGGCATAAACTTTGCCAAAGGCGCCTGGGCTCGTTTTTGCGCGACGCAGGGCATCCGACTGGACTTAGCGTCTGTCGCCCATCCGCAGTCAAACGGCCAGGTGGAGCGAGCAAACGGCCTCATCTTGTCCGGCATCAAGCCTTGACCGGTCGAGCCTGTGGAGCGTTCGGCTGGCTGCTGGCTCGACGAGCTGCCAGCCGTCCTCTGGAGCCTACGCACAACTCTGAACAAGTCAACTAGCTTTACACCTTTCTTCCTCGTCTACGGTGCCGAAGCCGTCATCCCAACGGACATAGAATTCGACTCCCCTCGAGTCACCATGTACACCAAAGAGGAGGCGGAAGAAGCACGACAAGACGGCGTTGATCTGTTGGAAGAGGGCCGGCTGTTGGCACTCAACCGGTCCAGCATCTACCAGCAGAGCCTACGCCGATACTACAACCGGAAGGTCAAGCCGAGATCTTTCCAAGAAGGAGACCTTGTGCTCCGGCTGATCCAACGAACAGCCGGCCAGAACAAGCTCTCAGCACCTTGGGAAGGCCCCTTCATCATCAATGAAGTGTTGGGCAATGGCTCCTACTACCTAATCGGCGCTCAGAAGCCTCGAGCACGCAAGAGGGATGACTCCGGCAAGGAGACGGAGCAGCCATGGAATGCAAATCTCCTTCGAAGATTTTACAGTTCATACAGTATGTACCATGCTACCTTTTGTATTAAAAGTACGAAGACTCCGGGTCCCTCGAGAAGAGCTCGGGGACTGCCCTCCTTTATCTGTATGATAAGAGTTATGCCTACGAGTATGTCATTTTTTGTTATGCTGACTGGCACCGGGTTTGACTAGTCGGCCCAGGGACTTGCCGTCTTGTACTGTGCTATGCTTCCTGCAGCCGGACAAGTAATGTGTGGCACTTAAGCCATCTCCTGCCAGAAGCTGCAGCTCGCAGAGCGACTGCATGGTGGGCAGGAGAAAGGTAGAAAGGGTGCCCACATAAAAAATGGCTAAGGACACAAAGCATGTGCATAGTCTAAGCCGGCTTCCCGCCTTTTACGACCGACTGTTGAGCAGCCGGCCCGCCGTTTTCTACTCAACTTGCTAGAATGTTCTAAAATGGCTAAGTACTTGCCTTCCCAGAAGTAGCTAAGTACTTGACCCAGCCACAGTCTGCAGAGCGGCTGGTCGGCTGGCAAGACGACAACCAAGGGAAGGCGGCAAAGGAAAAAGCCAAAGAGCAACAAGCAAGAAAAGATAGAACTCGGAATAATATTTACATAACAAAGGCCCTTGGCCGATCTTCAAAACACAAGTTTAAGATACACCCCGTGGATAGAATTGTGCAAAATTAACAAGTTCATTAAGACTGATAGACACGCGAAACAAAGATAAACTAGTAGGCTAGGAAGTGGCAGAAGGGTTCGGTGGAGCGGAGGAATCGGCGGCGCCGGTTGGTGGAGCGGCCGGCTGGTCAGTCTCCGCCTGGCCGCCCCTGGGGACAGCCGGCTCGGTTGGGCGCGGCTCGTTGCTCGAAGCACGGTCGGGCTGGGGCTGGCCGACCGCTCCGACCTCTGGCGCCTCTTCTTCGCCTTCCTCCTCCGACTCACCCTCTTCCTCGCCGCTGGAGTCAATCTCCTCCGCCGAGTCTTCGCCGTCCTATGGGTTCAGCCCGAATCATTCCGGCGGCGCCTCGGTGCTGTATTCAACCCGCTCCGGGACGAAGACGCTGGTGTCGGTGTACACAGCGATCGACGCCGCGCGCTTGACAAGCTCATCTTCCACGCCCGCCAACTCCTCCTGAGCCTCCAGCCGGAACGTGGCTAGTTGGGACAGACTCAGCCGAGGGTACCACGCCTTGACAAACTCCAAGGCCCGGCGCGCTCCAGCCCGGGCCGAGGAGCTCTTCCAGGCCACAAGACGGCTGGCCGCCACCTCCAGCCAGTCGACAGTCCGAGTGGGGGTGCGCGGTGCCGGCATGTCGGGCCATAGGGCGGCAACCGCCTAGGCGCCGACACGCTGAAGCCGGCGCAGCATCCGGTGGGCCGGCTGAAGGCGGGCCTCGATGCTCAGGATCTGCTCATTAAGGGTTCGAGGGGCGTTTGCGGTGATCTGGGCACCGTCCGCTCTCCGTCCTTCGCGATCAGCTTCGATGGCCTAGTTGACGGCGTTCGACTGGCCTGGGAAGAAGTCTACCAAAACAGAAAGCAGAAAGCCAACGTTAAAAAAATAAGAAGCCGGCTCAACCAACAAGTCGGCAGTTCAAAGAAGGAAAGAAAGGGAAACTCACCATCGACTATGTCCTCGATCACGTGAAAGCCAGAAGTCAGCTCCATCTCCTTGTTAGTCCAGGCAGAGTCCTCGTCCACAAACTCAGCGAGGAGTCTGGTCTCCCGGCCTCCGCCTCCTCCTGGGCCTTCTTGAGGTGCTCCTTATGTTCCGCCAGCTGTGTGACGAGGCGGTCGTGCTCTTCGGCCAGCTTGCCGCTGTCCACCTCCTTGGCACGAAGCGCGGTGTTGGCTTTGCCCAGTTGCCGTTGAATAACAGCATTGGCTTCTGCCAAAAGTGAAAAAGAAAGAGACGGCAACAGTCAGTAAAGAAAGATGAAGTCGCCAGGAAGATCCAGCCCGGCTGCTCAGCAGTCGGTCCGAATCTCGGGGACTACAGCCCGCGGGTGTGCCAGCGCGCCCCCGCAGAGGAAGAAGGAGACTTACTCCAGCTCTCCGACAAGTCGGCAGCACGTTGATCCAACTCCACGACCTTGGAGTTGAAGGCGGCCGCACAGAGGTTATGATAATCCTACAAGCGAAGATATTTAGTACTCGGAGCTCGCCAATTTGAGTTCCGAGCCGCCTGCTCAGCAGCCGGCCCGAAACTCAGGGACTACACCCAGTGGGTGCGCCAGGGCGCCCCCACGAAGAAGTACAAGAATCAAAGCAAAGAAGCAATAAGTGTACCCGGATGGCCTCTCACGACGCCAGATGCGCCTTGTTGTAGTTCCTAATGGCTTCGCCCTTGGCTCGGACCTTGGCTTGGACGTCCAAAAGCGCCCGGTTCAACGGGACCGTCCCGCCTCCCCGCACCCACCCAGTTGGCGCGGCGCTCGTCGCCTCGGTGTCGAGGATCGAGGAGCTCACGGCGCCAGTCTCCAGTGGGCGTGGCGCCGAGGCTGCCTTCGCAAGACGGCGACGCGTCGGTGTGCCGACCTCGAGAGCCAGGTCCGTTGCCACCTCATCTTCAGTTGGCGGCACCGGCGGGTCCGCCGGCTGCCCGCCTGGCGCGCTCCCGGACGGCGGCGGTGGCGGCACGATCCCGTCCGGCATGGCGATGTCGCCGCCGTCCCTCTCCATGATCGGGTTCTCATCGCCGACTTCCCCAGTCTGCGCCGTGAACTCCGGTGGCGGTGGCACAAAGTTCAGAGGGACGACGAACACCGCCGACTGGCGGTGTGCGGCTTCTTCAGGACGCTTCTTCTCTGTGTCGGCAGCCTCGGCTTCCGCCAGCTTTTTCATGGCGGCGGCCTCCGCCTTCTTCAGGCGGGCGGCTTCCCGCTCCTCGCGCACCTCCTGCGCGTTTCGCTCTGTCGCCTCCCGGAGGCCGGCGGCCGGATCAATCTGACGGGTGGTGCCTGAAGTCTTCGCCGACCCCACGATGGAAGCGGCAGCCGTCTTCTCAAGAGAGAGGGGAGCCCTAGACCAAGGGAAACAAACAAAGAAACTCAGACAAGGTCAAACGAAGAAAAATTGAAGGCGCAAAGGAAGGTAGTGCTTACGCAGAAACTAGCTGCGGCGTCTTCACCTCCTTGTGGAAGCGGTTGGCCTTCGCGGCCGCTTCGTCCCGCCTGGTCACTACGGCCGAGCCCTTGGGATTCTTCGGCCGACTGCCGAACATGCTCGACGTGGCCGTACGCTTCTTCGCGTCGCCTTGGGCGTCCGACACGGCAGAAGAGCTCGCGCCTGGCTGGCCGACTCCTGGCTGCTGGAGCGGGGAGACTTCCCCCGCATCACCATCAGGCCAATCCTCGAAGCTGGCTCCGAGCCTCGGGCCACCTGCTTCACCGCCTCCTCCCTCGGTGTCGTCCTCCAAGGCCACCGCCCCCAAGTCGGGGTCGTCAACGTCGCTCTCCGCCCGGTCGGGGAGGAACTCGTGGTTCGGCCCCACAGTGCCGGCTGCTGGCTGGAGGAAGGGGCTCTGTTCAAAGGCCGATTGGTCAAGCTGGACAAGACGGACTCGGCAAACAAAGAATCAGATAAAAAGAAAGAAAAAACAACTTACAAGAGGCGGGGGATTGGCGCGTGAATACAGCTCCTTGCCAAACCGCCACTCTCCCGTAAGCTCGCAGTTCGCAAGGTAGTTCACCATGTGAGGTACCTCTGCATGAGGTATCTCCTTGGTGCACAGCCGACTCGGGTCCCGATGTCCGCTCATCTGGCAGATCATGTGAGGGCGGCTCTAGAGCGGGAGCACTCGGCGCGCCACGAAGGTGGATAGCAAGTCGGGCCCGGTCAGGCCCTCCGACTGTGTCAACACTCGGAGTCACGCAATGGCGGTGGCTCCAGCAGGCATCAATGTCCTGGCCCGGTATGACCAGTTGGGCTGCCTTCCTGCTGGCGGGCCGGCTGCGTAAACCGGCAAGTTGACCCAGTCGCCCTTCGCGGAGACGCTCTTCACGTAGAAGTACGACCGCTGCCACATCTTCACCGACTTTATCATCGTGATGGGGCAAAACGGGTTATCGGCCCCCGAGCTCCGCACTGCGATGAACGCGCCGCACTGGGCTGGCACACCTGCAATGTAGGTGCCGAGCTTGGAGTAGAAGAACTCCCCCAGAGCTCGATGGTGGGGAGGATGCCGAGGAAGCCTTCGCACAAGGTGACGAAGGCGGACGGTAGCAGCACCGTGTTGGGGTGAGGTGGTGCGGCTGGAGACTGTAGAATTCAAGGAAGGAACGGAAGAAGCTGCTCGCCGGCAAGCCAAGGCCACACAGGCAGTGCGAAAGGAAGACGACCCGCTCGCCCTCCTCCGGCGCCGGCAAAATTTCCCTCCTCGGCATGAGGCGGACCCTCACAAAATCCTTGCCGGGCAGCCGCCGCGTCTTGCAGAGGAAATCGACGTGGTCGTCGTGAACTTCGGAGCCATCCCATGCTCCGGAGCACACCGCGGGGGGCGTGACGGTGGAAGAGGAGCTCATCGGAAATGAATCACCACGACGCTTAGCGTAGCTTGGGGCGCAGTGGCGAGAGGAAGAAGAAAGAGGAAGCAGTGAGGAGGTGGCGCGCGCGTGCTCTGCCGCCCCCTCCTCCACCTACTTATAGGCCTATGGGCTGCGAAGCCGAGGGGGCGGTCGTGGGATTTACTGCTCCCACTACCCCACGCCCCACGATTTATCGTGCAAGTTACTGCACGCGGTAACTCCGCGGGAACCTCAACCGCCCACCGCGGCCGCAGCGGATCCGCTCGCGTGCCAAGGCATGGTAGTGGCAGGCCCCGCCTGCAGGCGCGTCCCATCACGCGCGTGGGTGGGCAGACTGGCCCGACCACTCGTCGCCACGTGACAGGCCTGATGGGCGGCGGCCTGGAAGCCTAGCTAGCACGCCACTTTGATCCCGCCGAGGCATTCAAAAATTTTGGACAAGTCAGATTGGCGAGTCCGACTCCTCCCGGTCAGCCTGGCAGAAGTCGAACAAGGTTCCGCCTCAAGCACTCGGAGAAAGAAACTGCTGAGGCTCCTTGCCTGATCATCCGTGGCGCCTCACCAGCTTCAGGGACTAATGTCGGAGTAATGGGCCACGGGTAGGCTAACCCGGGGCCCATAACCTTTCAAGACATCGAGGCAGACTGCACCCCTCAAGATGCCAAGGTGAAGAGCCGTCTTCTGGGGGCCGGCTGGAGGAACAGCCGGCTGCCCGTATATGGCCGAGTCCTAGAGGCAAGGCCAAGACGAGCCGACTCCTACTCGGCGGCTTCTAGAGAAGTCGGCCCATGACACCAGCAAAGCCCGTGCCCTCATCAAGGGGGACGGGACAGGGAATGGCAACAGTGTAGCACATCCACTCCCCCTTTCCAGGGGCTGGCGTGGTCACAGTGCGCCGTACAGCAGAGATCTCCGCCCGGCGCAGCACTGTTGCCATGCCATCCCTGACATCATCACAAGCATGCGGAGTCCTGCTCCCACGACGGCCTGTCGGTATGGCCCAAGGACGACGGGCCCCACCAGGCAGTGAGAGCCCGGAAGACGACGGCGATCCCACCAGTCGGACCCGAGGGAGGTCGGCCCCTAGGAGTCGGCCCGCCCCTTCCTCGAGACCCACTCAGCATTAACCAGACAAGACACGGAGTGGCTACAATAATCGCCCGCCAGGCGGCAGAGCTTTATCCATGACCCCCTGACCATGCCCGCGTCATTAGAGACGTGGCAACAGTGATCAGCTACCGACAAGACCCGAGAGCGGCGGGGACGGCCTGTCGGCCCCGTACCCAACAAGTTGGCGGGGCCCACCAGGCGGCGGGCCCCAACAGTCGGCGGAGAAGCCGGCGACCGAAGAGACTGACAGTCGGTCCCTACGCCCGGCCGAATTACCATTGTACCCCTGGGAGGGTAGGCCTATATAAACCCCACAGGGCACCCATGCAAAGGGTTCCCAACCTGTTAGAACTAGACCAAATCATAGAGGAAGGAGAGAGCTAGCCCTGCCTTCTCCTACCTCTAGCATACAGCTCAAGGAGCTCCCTTGTATTCACTTGTGCCTTAGTGATCATGCGGAGACCCCGCAGAGCAGGACTAGGGGTGTTATCTCCTAGGAGAGCCCCGAACCTGGGTAAAGTTCGCCGGCGTACGTGTCTACGCCTCATCCCGCTTCCGGGCACCGGCGACGTTCTACTCGCTCCCACCATGATAAGCCATCCCTTGGCATATGTCGCACCCAACCCCCGACAGCAGTATAAAAATCAAGGTAGCACTAGTATATTTTAACTTATCTAGCAACCATCAATATAGTTTGCTTATAAGAAAACATATGATTTGATGCTTATGTGCTACTAGTAGATTACTAAAGACAAATTGCACACTACGCACTCAATTTGATACTTGCTTAACAGTTTCAATGTAAACCAACAGTTAAACCTGAAACGTACTATTCTAGGAGGAGCTTATGGTTATGTAGAAGCAACATATAGATAGAAGCCCAGCATACTGCAA
This sequence comes from Triticum urartu, assembly GCF_003073215.2. Taxonomy (NCBI): domain Eukaryota; kingdom Viridiplantae; phylum Streptophyta; class Magnoliopsida; order Poales; family Poaceae; genus Triticum; species Triticum urartu. The sequence goes on from NC_053026.1 coordinate 89,233,366, forward strand.
CTCATATTCATTGTCAAGTAAACTGCAACTCTGCGTCTGACACAAGATGTGATATTACTGTTAGCTACAAACTTCTCTAGATGCACCAGCCAACATTTGCATCCTTGAAACTAGACTCTTGAAATTAACTAAGCCCTCCTTTTGTGATTGAGCAACAACACCTGAGGAAATTAAAAGAAAGAAGCCCCCCAATTCCATTTTCATTTTATTAGACACATGGTGCATACGGACTGCCACTATAAAAAAATACGCGAACATGAATGAGCAGCAGAGAAACAGACAGTCAATGAAGGGAGCCGCATCTCTCACAGGATTTTATCAGCAGTACTACATGTTTTTCTTCCTGACATTGAGCATCACCACAAGTTCATAACACACACAGGTGGTGTTCAGCAATTGGTGACATAACTGCCACCCTCTTATCTTAGCTAGTTCGGTGCAACTAGAAGTAAACACTTCAGAACAAATAAAGTAACAGTTCAGTGTGACTACAAGGAACAGAAATGCATGCGTACCTCATGGAGGAGTGGAGGTTGGCGAAGGCGAGGCTGTCGTCGGGGCAGCCGGAGGCGGCGCTTGATGGACGAAAAGTTTCAACATACTCTCAGCTCCGTGTTGAATTGGACCGGCCAATCCAGCTCTTAAACCGGCTTGTAGATCGACGAACACTTGGCCAATGTGACGCCCCCTATTTGACCGTACACTAATCATACACACAAACGTGTATGATCAAGATCAGGGACTCACGGGAAGATATCACAACACAACTCTACAAATGAAATAAGTCATACAAGAGCTCAATCATAGACGAATCAGCAGAAGCAACAATATCTGAGTACAGACATAAGTTAAACAAGTTTGCCTTAAGAAGGCTAGCACAAACTGGGATACATATCGAAAGAGGCGCATGCCTCCTGCCTGGGATCCTCCTAAACTACTCCTGGTCGTCGTTAGCGGCCTGCACGTAGTAGTAGGAACCTCCAGTGTAGTAGGAGTCGTCGTCGATGGTGGCGTCTGGCTCCTGGACTCCATCGTCTGGTTGCAACAATCGAGTATCAAAAGGGAAAAGGGGGGAGCAAAGCAACCATGAGTACTCATCCAAAGTACTCGCAAGCACGGATCTACACTACATATGTATGCATTGGTATCAAATGGAAAAAGGGTAGCATATGCGGACTAAACTGCAGAATGCCAGAATAAGAGGGGGATAGCTAATCCTATCGAAGACTACGCTTCTGGCAACCTCCATCTTGCAGCATGTAAAAGAGAGTAGATGGTAAGTTCACCAAGTCTCATCGCATAGCATAATCCTAACCGGTGATCCTCCCCTCGTCGCCCTGTGAGAGAGCAATCACCGGTTGTATCTGGCACTTGGAAGGGTGTGTTTTATTAAGTATCCGGTTCTAGTTGTCATAAGGTCAAGGTACAACTCTGGTCGTCCTTTTACCAAGGGACACGGCTATTCGAATAGATAAACTTCCCTGCAGGGGTGCACCACATTTCCCAACATGCTCGATCCCCTTTGGCCGTACACACTTTCCTGGGTCATGCCCGGCCTCGGAAGATCAACACGTCGCAGCCCTACCTAGGCACATAAGAGAGGTCAGCACGCCGGTCTAAATCCTATGGCGCACGGGTCTGGGCCCATCGCCCATTGCACACCTACACGTTGCGTGGGCGGCCGGAATTAGACCTAGCCTCCCTAATACAAGAGCAGGCGTTCCAGTCCATTCCGGCGCGCGCCGCTCAGTCGCTGACGTCACGAAGGCTTCGGCTGATACCACGACGTCGAGTGCCCATAACTGTTCCTGCATAGTTGGTTAGTGCGTATAGGCCAGTGGCCAGACTCAGATCAAATACCCAGATCTCGTTAAGCGTGTTATTGTGAAATAACCGCGGACGCCGACTAGGGCCATGCCCACCTCTCTCCTAGGTGGTCTCAACCTACCCTGTCGCTCCGCCACAAAGGTTCACTCAGAGGGCTATCAGGACAAACGTCCTTTCGGACCCAATCCATGAATCACTCGCAGGTACTCTACGAGCCGACCCGACTTTAGTTACCACAAGTATCTTATATTATGTATGTAAGTATATACCCGTGATCACCCCCGAGCGATCACGACCCGATAATATAGCATGGCAGACGAACAAGAATGTAGGGCCACTGATGGAATACTAGCATCCTACACTAAGCATTTAGGATTGCAGGTAAGGTATCAATAACTATAGCAACAATGACAGGCTATGCATCAGGATAGGATTAACGGAAAGCAGTAACATGCTACACTACTCTAATGCAAGCAGTAGAGAGAAGAATAGGCGATATCTTGTGATCAAGGGGGGGGCCTTGCCTGGTTGCTCTGGCAAGAAAGAGGGGTCGTCAACACCGTAGTCGGTCAGGGCACCAACAGCGGTGTCATTCTCATAGTCTATATGGGAGAAGAGGGGGAAGAAACAATGAATATAATGCAAACAGATGCATAGCAATGCATGACATGACAAGTAGCAGTGCCAGGGGTCCCCTAACGCAGTATGAGGTGATACCGGTGAAGGGGGCAAACATCCAAGAAAATATCCCCGGTGTTTCGCGTTTTCGGACAGATGAACCTGAGGGGGAAAGTTGCGTGTTCGCTATGCTAGGGATGTGTGGCAGACGAACGGGCTGCGTATCTGGATTCGTCTTGTCGTTCTGAGCAACTTTTCTGTACGAAGTTTTTCCATTCCAGCTACGGTTTATTTTATATTGATTTTTAAAAGATTTAAATCATTTTAGCATTTATTTAATTATTTTAATTCAACATTATCCAGAATAGTGCTTGCTGACGTCAGCATGACGTCGCAGTCAACAGTGGTGTTAACTGTGGGTCCCACATGTCATACTCTGTTATCTAATTAACTAAATTAATTATTTTAATTAGCAGATTAGTCAGGTTAATTAAACAATTGGCTAATCTAATCAGGATTACTCAAGTTAATTAATTCTTTAATTAATTAAATTATTATTCATTTATATATATATATATATATATATTAATTTCCTATTTTTTTAAACGTTCTGGGCATGGGCCCCGCATGTCATTGGCCTGAGCAGGCCTTAGCGGGCGTGCGGGTAGGCGGTAGCGGGCATCCAACGGGGCGAGTTCAGGCGCAGGGCACGGGCATTGCCCGAGCGGGCGCTGCGGGTAGGCGTGCCCGAGGGCCGGACGGGGAGTGGCCGGAGTAGCGAAGTGTGCGCGCGCCCGCGAGTGATGCACGGCGAAGGAGAGGCGAGCGCGAGGCATGCGGGGCGGTGGCTAGTGGTGGGCATAGGCAGAAGCAGCAGCTGCAGCGGCCAGTGGTGGAGCTAGTAGCGCAGCAGGGGAGCAGGTGGCGGACGGAGCGGGAGAGGGGCGGAGCTGTGCGCGGCAGGGAGCAGCAGGGCAGTGGCGCGACAATGGCGGGATGCACGGCACGGCGCGGCGGGTGGCCGGGCGCGGTGATGCGGAGCAGCAACAGCCGGTGTGGGAGCGGCAGGAGGAGGAGGCCAAGGGCGAGGCCAGTGGGAGCGCGGGCCGGTGGCGCTGAGCGCGAACTCGGCGGTGGCAGCTGCGCCACCAGTAGGGCGACTGCGGCGGAGCAGCACAACGAGGCGGACGACCGGCGACGGCGAGCAAGCAGCATGGGGCAGCAGCAAAGAGCAGAGGCGTCGCGACCAGGGGATCATGCCGGGGCGCGCGGAGCGGATGTTGTGGTGGCGCGGGCGAGCGCCGGCGTGAGGGCGCGGGGAGGAGGAGGACCGGGGTCCTCACCGGGGTTCGTAGGTTCCAGGGCAGCGGGGCGTGAGGTGAAGGTCGTAGATGTCCAATGCAGGAGAGGCAGGCTGGAGAGGGGGGTGTGGTCTAGGCGGCCTCCGGCGGCGTCAGGGACTAAGGGCGACGGCGTCGAGTCGCGGGCAGGTCGTTCCCCCGATCCAAATCTGGATCGGGCAGGAGGAGAGGGAGTGGCGACATGGGGGGAGTGGGGTGCGGTAGGGTTTCAGGTGGAGTGAGGGGATAAGGAGGAGTGGGGGAGTGGCCGGCTGGGCCTGGTGGGTTGGCCCAGTGGGGTTGATGACCTGCTGGGCCGGAGCCCGGGGGGCTCTTTTCCGTTTTTTTAGTTTTGTTTGCTGTTTTTGTGTTTTCTTTTCTTTTTATTTAGTTTCTTTTCTGTTTTAAATCATTTTAAAATATTTAGGCAATTTCTAAAAATGAGTCCTCTCCACTATAATTACCTATGTAATATTAGGCACTACCCGAACATTTTGGTTTTAACGTTTGAAAACATTTGTTGTTGCCATATTTTGAATTTGAACTTTGAACCGGTTTTGAACTAATGAGAGATTACCAATAGTGAAGGAGGTGACGTGGCATCATTAGCAGAGTTTTACTTTCACTTAATTATCCGGGCGTTACAGCCAATCTGCACAATAATAGAGAGACAGAACAATCAACTTGCTGCACACCAGAGGCTGATGGATTTCTTTAGAAGAGAAACAGAACTGGACATAGAGCCACATCCCACATTAATAAATTGTTTGCAGCAGCTGTAACATAGAACCAGGACAAATGCGGTATGGACATGAACAACAGGATAAGTGACTACTAGTGAGAAAACTAAAGTTTGCAAGTTCCTTGCTAGTCTCCCAACGCGGGTACTGGTTCATCAAACAACATGAATCAGGTGCTATTTAGTATGATCAAGTCCAGCAAGGAAACATGCATAAAAATTAAGAAGAGCTGGAGAAAATCTGCATGAAAATTAAGAAGTGCTATTTAGTATGAATTGTTGCTTGAGTTGACATGAGAAAGAGATAGTACGCTGAAGTAATAAGCTATATTCCAGGTCAATCAGCCATGATCAATGAGGCCAATACAGTAGAGCACATGCACAAATCATATGCTTGTTGCTCACGAACATACTACTAGTACCGACATGCACACAACACAAGACAATTACCAAGCATCCAACATCAGTGGCTTATCTCCTCTAAAAGTGCAACCTTATTTTGAATCTACACTAGACACTAATCATGCAACAATTTATAGTTATTTGATGAGCATTTGCTAGGATCATGATGACAATTTCAGATTAAATTGCAGTGTTTGTCATCCGCAGTTGTATGGTTCTATCTAGCTCCGAGCTTCATCTAGGATGCGCCAAGAAAAACAAACAGAGAAAAGATTGCATAAAAAACAGAGAAAATAGGGAGCTACCCAGCATCCACGACTAGAGCTAGTAGTAGGAACACATGGTACAGTAGTAGAGCCACAGGACAACTAGTGGTCCCGTCTGTCAGCCGGCAAGGCATGTGTTGTGCTACGTACTCATGGTTCAGAGAGCCATCTCGCTGAATCTGAACCTGAATGGTCTTGACAATTCCTGACTGAACCTGAACTATCAGATGCACATGATTGTAGTGGCAAGTACACCAGGATGTTGAGCGGTAGGCCCTTGTCGGCGAAGTTGTTGTTGTTGGTACTCCTCCCATGTCACGCGCTGCATCCTCTCGTGCTCCTGCATGTACGTGTCCACCTGCACCCGTCGCAACCCAATCTTAGTAAGCTTCACTCTGAATAAAACCAGCAATCTAAGGCCAATAGTATCTCTGAACTTACTAGGAAGTTGAGGAGCCCAAAGTCTGGGCCCCAGCACTTGAGCGCCGCCTGAGCCCCATCACTTGAGCGCCACGAGATCATGGGTGCGAGCTGCTTCCTCCTCTGTCTTGTAAGATCCTACCAAGAACACTGAATTAAGGATGATCTTAACCCATGTATACATGGCAGTAGTGCCACATTACCTGATGCTTTTGAGCGTATGTTTTGGATGCATGCATGGGGACAAAAATATAAAACGAGCTTTCCACTTTACCAAAGCGCTGCTGCATTTCCTTTTAATACTATCCCACTTTCCCCTCAAAGAAGGAAGAAGGTGGTTGCAGAATTCAAAATTCGAAAATTAATCAGAGGAAGGCTACCATGGACAATGCAATCTGGACTTTGGAAGCATACAGAATAATTTTGGAATCATGGGCATTGGAAAGTATGCGGGCTTTTCCAAGAAGTGAGAGGATCTTGAACTCATCCAAATAAACTAATGGATGTGTACCGCCATTCGCCAATGTCGAGGCAGACGGACAAAAGATCAATTGCAAACAGGATAGAGAAGAATGTCAGCACATGAAAGATAAAAATGGAGAGTGATCAAGAATAAACACTTGGGGAACCTGAACCCCTCCACTTTACCAAAGCGCTACAATGATTCTTCCTACTGCTGGCATCCTTAGAAGGGAAAGCTTGTGCTAGCCATTCTATTGCATCATAGTGTCATCTCATGTCAATATATTCAGTACAAACATATGGTAGTAGGTATGTAGGAGAACATCATGCTTGACAGGGATTTCTCTGAATTTAATTGCTGATAGCCCCTAGCTAACTGAACCAAAATGAATGAACGAATGACCCTAAAAAAACAGGCCTCTAAGTGCCTCACCAAACCATTCGAATGACCCTAAAATGCTCTCGGATTAATAGCTAAAACCTCATGACTGTGAGTAATGTGGTCCACTACTTCCAGTGGAAAACATACCGAACAAGTACACAAACTTCTGGCATGTTTTTTGTCCTAGTTCGGTAACTGTAAGCATTCGTCCAACTCTCACACAACGTGGCATATCTAGCATTTCCATTTGCCTCATTGACAAAGTATTTTGCTAGTGGTTCATGAATAGCTAGTTTCAGAAGCAGTTGGCGCAGATCATACCAACACGGTGAAGCGAACCACAAAAATAAGAGGAAGATCTCGCTAAGCTTCGCGAGGATCCACAGCCTAGCTACGAACTGATCCGCCGAATTATAAAACTAAAAAAAGCCTAAAGAAAATTAGTCAAATACCATTCCTAGCAGGACTCAAATCCAAATCTATGTTCACCTTCGCGCTAAGTAGATAAGCTACGAACTCCCGACCACCAAAATCACATGCGCTCCCACCGGTTCCGCAATGCTCACACAAGCAGGAACCCGGCGAGCGGAGCCAAACCCTCGGACAGAACTGTAACGCGGGGCGGGGGAGGGGAGGGGAGCAGCAAGATCACCAGGTGGTGAAGAACTTGGTGGACTGTGCGACCGCGAAGGTCAGGAGCCCTGCGACGAGCGGGTAGTTCACCACATCGGTGACCATCTCCAGCTCCAGATCGGAGTGGAGAAGGATGCGGCCGTCGCGGGTATGGGAGCACCGCCTTGCACTGCCCGACCTGGGGCCAGGGTGAGGGGGGGCATGGTGGTGTGTGGAGGGTGACCGCCGTTGTGGCCTTAGCGTCCGCGCCGTGATCCAGACGGGATCCCGATGGGATCTACACGAGGCCGCCGCCGCCCCTCCCCTGCTGCGGGGCTGGGTGCGGGTCACCTCCCATGAAAGGAGACGGAGACGGAGCCGGCGCAGACACGGATGGGACTCGGACGAGTGGCGGAGGTGGTTCCCGAGGCGGGCGCGGAGACGGGGTGGGTCGCCGGGATTCGTGGCGTGGTGGAGATACTCGTGAGGAGGGAAGGAGGAGGAGAGGGCGATCGAAGGAGGGCGCGCCGCCAGCGACAGGAAGCTAGGGTTAGAGAGGGGTGGCGGCGTCGATCTGGATCGGGGAGAGAGAGAGGGAGGCGGCGGGAGGAAGGAAGGGAGGAGAGGTGAGTGATATGGGTAGGGTTTGGTGCGGTGGGTTTCTTCATATGGATGGATGGTTGGATTGCTAGCAATGGATGGATGGATATCTGCCATGTCATCGATCTGTGTGACAGATGGTTCCACCAATCATAATCTAGCATATGTGATTGTTTTTTTCTCTTTTGTTTCTTTTTATATTTTTACCCTTTTATTTTGAGTAAACACTCAACATATTAGCCTCATGTTGTATGTTTAACTGATCCAATATTGTGCACATATGTGTATCTTAGGATTTCAAACAATGATGATTTTGTGGTCTTCATTTGCATTGCACACATAAATCATTCACATTTTTTGAGTGCACAAAATGGGTTTTTTATGAAGGACCTACCATATATTGGTCTAATATTGTGCATAAGGGTGCGTATTGGAATGGCAAACAATGTTTTCTAAGGAAGTTTTCATTTTCTTTGAACAAAAAAATCATTTTCCATTTGTCGAGTGCCCAAAATGAGTTTATTTTGTGAAGGACCTACCATATATTTGTTGCAAAATTGTACCAAATCAATTTTCTAAAATACTATGACATATTTAATGCACAACTGACCAAATGGTTGGGTGTCAAAACTTTTGATCCACCTCTCGTGAAAAAGACAAATTTCTACCGATTCATCTGGAACCAGGTCAAATTTGAATTGCAGCTACCTCATAGTTTGCTCTTTATTTTTTGAAAAAAAATCATTTTTAGGTACTTAAGTATCTATTTAATCAGAGAAACACCAAAAAATTCCAAGATTTAACCAGTAGCTAGGAACAGTCATTCCCGCCGTTTTGACCGCAGTTTGAAACGTGCATAACAAATTCAAAAAACAATCAAAAATTGGAAAACCTTCGCATTGTGCCATTACATGTGACCAAGTTACTGGAAAAAATAATAAACTTGTAATATGACAATTATTTTAGAAAAGTGTTCTCCGAAATGAGCTATCATATGTGAAGATTCATGGCTTTCAACCCAAATGCTCAATCTTATGGCCGCATTCATGACATAGTTTGTTTAAATGATCTAATATTTTGCACAATGGTTCGTATTGGAATGACAAACAATGTTGTCTAAGGAATTTTTCATTTCCTTTGGACGGAAAATTCATTTTCCATTTTCCGAGTGCCCAAAATGAGTTTTTTTGTGAAGGACCTACCATATATTTTTTGCAAAATTGTACCAAATCAATTTTATAAATTACTAGGACATATTTAATGCATAATTGACCAAATT